>NC_053518.1:32626967-32926967 GCF_016920715.1 Anopheles arabiensis
TCGGACAAAGCTCGGCGTGTGTATATGACTTCAGAAATGACTAAATATGTAAAATATCATTTTAGCAATAACATCAAGCTGCTACATGTGTGTTGCATCATCATATGGTTTTGCGCAAATCCTTCAAGCTCATTTGGATTGGTTTCAACTCACCCAGACTCTTATGTAATCGTTTGGATTCATTGGAAATCGTCCAGCAGCCGTCTTATCCGGACTCTCCCGTACTCATCTGGACTCATTTAAGCTCATTTCGAGTCGTTTGAACTTGTTCGGAATTGCGAACTCGAATCCGGGTTTGACTCGGATTTGGATTCAGTTTTCTAGAGTGACTGGCACAATTGATAAACAGCATTTCAGTCCAAAAGAAAGCTAATAAATAAGTAGATAACAAGGTCATTCGAAATGAAATTTAAGAGAAGTTTCAGAAAAAGTCAATTAATTACAGAATTGACGACAAGGTTAACTAAAACGTTAAGGGTTGTCTAGTGTCATTCTCATGCCGTTAGTGTCTAGAATATTCCCTTGTCGCTGCAAAGGTTAATTCCAGTTCCGTTGTCTGTACTTGAACTCCACAATAGCAAACAAAAAACACACAATTATGATACCATCAAGCGGACAACGGCAGACGAACCAGTGCGAAAAATGTAGTACCGGTCCAGGCCGGGGATTGGCTGCCATCATCAACCCATACGCCCCATCGGGAGGGTCACTAGGTTCGTCAGCATTTCGGGGAAATTTTCCCACCTACTTCCCCCTCCCTGTCTGTAACTAGAATGACACATTACACGCATTCCGGCCGGACCGTTGTTCAAACCAGCCCCGGTCAGCTTTTTCGGATTAAATCTGCTAGATCTTTCCACAGTGCAGTGCAGTGTTCCGCGAGACTCGAAAACTTTTCCCTCCCATTCAGCACACACACACACATGAACATGTTAGCCAGTAAAGGTTAAAGTTTGAAGGTTCGGTGCACTTGTTACTCTCTCTCTCTCTCTCTCTCTCTCTCTCCCTCTCTCTCAGTTTAAATGTGCACTGCTCGTCAATTGCTGCACTTTGCGCTGTGCCCCCGGCGTTGATGACGACGACGAGTGGCTCCGACCCGCTGGCATGTCACGTGGAACGGTCGGTAGTTATACCGTGCACCGTGTGTTAGTGGAAGAGATTTAGAGGATTTGAGTTTGGGTTTTTATTTTGCCGAGGTGTTGATACTAAACAATCCACTCGAGCACCAAAAGTTGGCCCGGCGAACGTGGCGCGTTCGAAGCGGGTTTGTTTTTTATTTGTTTGTTTGTTTGTTTGTTTGTTTGTTCGTTGATGATGCTTTTAAATCATCAGGATTTGTGACGATTTGCAGCACTTCAAGTATATGAGTGTGCAGTGAAGCGATAGTG
Organism: Anopheles arabiensis; assembly: GCF_016920715.1. Classification (NCBI taxonomy): domain Eukaryota; kingdom Metazoa; phylum Arthropoda; class Insecta; order Diptera; family Culicidae; genus Anopheles; species Anopheles arabiensis. The sequence goes on from NC_053518.1 coordinate 32,628,356, forward strand.
AGTTTTGCCCCGTAATATCCAGCCTCAAACAAAACTGCGGAATTCATCGCGTGCGACTACACTCGCGGCGTGTATCATAATGTAATTTGTTTGCACATGAGTATCCATTTGAATGGAAAACATTGGAACGAACACATCATTGCTAACCGATTGTAAAACTAACCTTCAAAGCAAATGATCGTGATTGTTACATGAACAACTGCAAGCATTGTGCAACAATAACGCTAATTAAATGCAATCATCGATATCGTGTTCAAATGTTTTGGATTCGTATTTTTTCACTCTCTTCTCGCTAATTTTTCTCCATTGAACAGGAATGGGCAGTTTCCGCCTGATTGGGCGGTTTTTTTGTATTACACGGTACACATTTTGCTCTATTCCAGTTCGAATCTAATTGTATTGCAATGTTAACAAATTGTTTTTATGCAAACGATGGTGCTAAATGGTTTTATTATAATATCCGGTTGAACGGTTTGCCACAAAGGATTGCTGCAGGGTTACGCTGGTATGTTGTTTCGAGTCATTGTTTTTTCGGTGCATTTTTCCTTATTCATAATACTAGTCTTGACTTAAAAGCTTATTATTGTCTATTTTTTTATTAATAATAAACACACAATAAGCAATAATAAGCACATAATAATCAATAAGCAAAGTTTTTGGATAGTTTTTAAATGAAAAGTCGTAGAAATCGTTTGAGTGTTTTTTTTTTTAGAATTTTTAGATTTCTTTACATCATTGCACAGAAAATTTGTTGCCGTTTTGCCTTGGAATCACCAATATTCTAACAACATGGAACTAAACAAACCACAAATAAAATCAGGGACACATTTTCATTTACAGATATCCGTAATTTAGCAAAGGTTCAAAGGTAAAGGGTTTAAAGGTTCAACAAATAGAAAAGTTCCAAAAATAGCAAAAATAGGATTTTTTTGGATTTTTAACATTTAATCATGAATTGTTGACAATTTTGGGGAAAATAGTAGTGATAGTTAGGGTTCTATTAAAAACTCAAAAACTGGTAAACAAAACGTTCAAAGGTTTGAAAAAAATGTAAAAAAAATATAAAAATATTTCATAATTAAAAACTCAATTTAATGCATTCCTTTACTCCGTAAAACCCTGTTACAAATAAAGTATGCACTATTAAATATCCCATTTCAAGCATTTAGCTACCGAAACCGCTAAAACCGAAATCGAGCAAGCTGATGGCACCTCTAAAATTTTAAACCACCTTCCAAAGCGACACAGGGACCTCCGAAAGACCACTCGATCTAATCATCGACCCAGCAAAATGGGTGCTTTTGTGTTAGATTTTTAATTATTCCACCGCCTCGCTCCTGACTGTTGAAGCACCGTTTTATTTCACACCCCCTTGAAGAGGGACAAAATACTAAAAAATAGTGTCCCATTCCCAGAGCAACAAAACCACGGAGGCAGGAGACCAGGCGACATCAACTACACTGCCAGTGAAGTGAAGTCCACTGTGAGCCATCGAACGTAGCCGTAGCGCGTTCGATTCCTCGCTGCTGCTGGTGCTGTGAGTTGTGCAACCAATTCCGATTTTAATTAATTAAATCTAGGAAAATAGTTCGATTTGTCCATCGTAACGTCCGGATCTAATGGTCCGTATCGGTGGCGAGTCGAGCGACCAGCCAACAGCAACCCGTCTAGACGTACGAATGCCCGTTGTCGTCTGGCATGGCACATACACACGGACATACAGCACTATCTTTGCTTGCGGTCATTGCGGAGATTGCGAATCGAGAGCCCCACTTCAGCCCAAAACGACCGAGCCGAGGGGGTGAAATGCAAAAATGAAAATGGAACTCAATTTCCTACCCTTTGCCCGTCCTTCCCCTCCCACCCCCCTCCTTCATTTCATCTCCTTCAATTGGTTCAAAACTTTCCGATTGCAGAATCGAAATGGGACTGCAGAGCAAAGCAAAAGCAAAACCTGGGTCTACGGGATTCATTCTGCCCTTCGCTACCCTGTCATGCCTTCCCCCGGACCCGCAAGCCGGCACTACCCGGGTTCATGCTGATGACAGGCAGTTAATAATTTAAATGGCTACCATTTTTGCACTCCCGAGCCATCGTCCGGGCATCACATTGGTGTGAAGGTTTCGCTGACCATTTCCTGGACCTCCGGGGGAAAGAGTTGCTACGGGAGGGAAGGTTAATTTTCGTAATCGCCACTAACGTGCGAGATGATTCGCTTCTCGTGAGCCGTCGTGAGCCGTTTCACTGGGAAGAAGCGATTCCTTTCCAGTTGCCGGAGGGTGATTTTGGGATGATTGCTTCTTTCTCACACCAGGTCTGAAGGCTCGCGTCAGAACGACTCGTCAGTTGTGATGAAGCTTCTTTTACGGGGCCGTGTGATTGGGGGACAGCAAAAAGGTGTTAAAAACCCAGCAAGATTCAGGAAAAAGAACTTCGCAAAAAAAAAACGGTGCGTTGATAGTCAAGTTTTGTGAAGCTGATTGCAGCATTTTAGGCGCAATTTTATCGGCGCGCGCGATTCAAAGCAATCCGTTATCATTTTAACGGGTCCTTTTTCTTCGCTTTTTTAACAAGGCTCTGTCACCTGAGTAATCTCCACTTTCTGGCACAGTTCCCTCTTCCTCGCTCCAATTCCACCATTCCGATGAGAACATCCTTCAGAACAATGGCATCAAACAGATTGCTCCTATTCATCGGATTCAGGCTTTCGCCACAGTAAGCCGTGTGAATCTTTTGCCCGCTCAGTGCATCCTCCGGTCCCGGAAATCTGCGGAAGGATTACCGGAAATCTCACCGCGGATCAGGAAGAAGTGGGAAGGGGAGAAAAAAAACAGGCGATAAAAACACAACCAGCACAGGTCAGAGAAGGTGTCATAAATTTGGCAATCGTGAACTATGGTTACGGAGTGGAGAGATGGTTTTTTTCTTCTATTGTTTCTGTGCCGCGCCGCTGCTTGAACGCTACTTGAAAGCAATCCTTTTCGCGCGTTCTCTCTTGTTTCGAGTTTACCCGAGAGTGGCGGAAGTTCTTCAAAAGTGTTTGGGATCTGCAAGGAGGCGAAGGGAAGCAGGGCTATAAATGCGGAGAATACAATACGACTGCACGACGGAAATGATGGGACCTTTTGTTTCGTGTTATATTTCGCTGGTAGGTATGACGATTTGTTGTCCCGAATGAAAGGAATCCCTCTGTATCGTAAGTCTGTATAAGTGATGGGAAAAAATGAAGTTTTCGTCGGAATCGATTCCAGCTAGCTCGAAAGTTTTCTGGAATCGATTCCGGAATCAGCTCCGAGATTGAAATCGGCTCCGGAATCGGAATTGGTTCCGGAATTGGCTCCGAAATCGGTTCTATAATCAGAATTAGTTCCAGAATCAGAATCGGAAACGAAATCGGCTTAGGAATCAAATTCATCTTCCAAATCGGAGTCGGCTTCAGCCTCTCCATAAAAATAGGCTTTTGGTACTACGTATTGGAAGCCGAAAAGAATCCAAATTTACCTGTAAACGATCCATTGTCATACAGATTTCCGAACAGATTTTGCTTCTGAAATTTCTTATTTCAATTGAATAACTGATCATCATTTCGGAGCTAATTCCAATTCTAGAGCCAATTCCGATTCCGTTTCCGGAGCAAATTGGGATTCTGAGGTCGATTCCGATCTCGGAGCCGATTCTGATTCCAGAGCGGATTCCAGTTCCGGAGCCGATTTCGATTCCGGAAGACAACTATGCAATTGGCTCCGGAATTGATACCGAACACAGAATTGGAATCGAGTAGGTCCGATTCCGAGCTTCCACCACTAGTCTGTACATGTCAAGTGCCCGACTGAAACCGTAATCAAACCATTGGCCAAGAATTGATGGTAAACGAGACAGAGAGCTATAGAGGGAATTTTGCTGGGGTTTTCCTTTCTCTCTCGCTGTGTTTTTACGTTCTTTATCGTCAGCAAAGCCCCGAGTGTGACATACCGCGCACACTGCGATATCAAATAAGAAGACGGCACAGTATGATGGCTCGGCTTCACACCTTGTTGTAAAAAGCTCCAAACGACGAACCCTTTTGGAAAACAAAGCAACCGTAATGGGTGGTCAGCAATGAAGCCCTGTACCGACGATCTCACCAGATCTGGAATGGAGTGGTGATTTGTTGTTGTAAAAGCAAAAGAATTTATTAGAATCGACCAAACCCATTCTCCTCGCAATCGCTCGTATGAGAGTGAGATAAGCCGCCGGGGATTTAGATGTGTGGATGGAACGTCTCAGGTTCAACAAAAGGCATCACAAAGGCAGGAATTGATGTTGCGACGGTCACTTCGAGGGTGGCGTTTCGGGATGTTTCAATTATCAGGCGAAGGAGGGAGAAGGGACAGGAAAGACCCCGTTAGACCAAACAGCGGCGCTGTGTGTGGTTGTTTGTCCAAAGCGTTTCAGGACGAAACAGTGCCGCTAGGCGCAAAAGGCGCCATAATGGTCCCGTGGCTCCGGGGCCGGGTTTCCGATAAGGGCGGAAAAGATTGCTAGAACACACACAAGCACGCACTAAAGGTGAAGAAATCCCATCCTCCAGAGGTTGTTTTTTAACCGTTCTAAGGCGTTTGTTTGGTGCGGCATCGTGCGACGGATTGGAAAAATCGGTTTGAAAAATTGACCCATTAAGCATCGAAGACCCATCGGAGGCGAGGAGGGGCAGAGTTTGTTTTTATCAGGAACCATAGGGAAAGGGTCACGTTAATGATTGTTGGCTGTGACAAGTTGGAAATTCCTGACCGGACCATTACCGGCACATTCGGTTGGAATGCGATCTGTTCCAAAGGTCTTGTGGCGGCCCTTTTGTGTCGACCTGCACACGCTCGCGCTCGTGGTGACAAATGAAACGGTTAACGCCTTTCGGATGGAAGTGAGAAATTTATTTGCCTCCGGGATCGAAGGTTTTTCGACGTTTTCAAACACGAGCGGTATTTTGTTAAAGGAATTCAATTTTTATCGTGATACGCGAGGTGAGCTTTCGTGTGTGTTGTGAAGGGTTTGGGATTACCACTTTTGCCCCTTTGATGGGATAATTTGTCCTATTTTTAGATTTTTTTTTTCATTATATTATAGGATATTATTTTTAGGATATTTAGAATTGAGGGTTTGTTGTACATATTTAAATTTTTATTTGAATTGATTAATCAAAGTGATGTTTACCTAATCATTCCAAGCTAAGTTTTTCTCCTTGAATTATTTAGAATTAAATTCTGCACAACGTAAATAGCTATTTATTCATACTTTTATCCAAAAATCTGCGCTCTTTTTACTCTTTATCATTTTTTAACGTTTTTTGTTAAGTGTTATAGCTTTTGTAATGTTATTTTTCTCTCTGTCCAATTGCCTTTTGAGGTAACGTTTTGAGTTCAATATTGAAATTCAATGAAATATTGGGTTAAAAAAATGTTAATAAAACATTAACCATATTGTTAAAGCATGAACAGTTCCTTTCACAGCATTGTAAACAATAAAAAAGAATGGAATAAAATAAGCTCGATTAAATATCAATTCATACACACGAACATACATACAGAGGATGAGCTAATAAAACCCATTCGGCCGGAAAGTTGCACTCGACGTGGAAAAATATGTTGCAGTTTCAATTTCCGCTTACTCCCTTCCCACCGACCGCCTCGATCCTCCACCACCACTACCCACACACTCACAAGCACACACACGCGCGGGGTTTTTTTCTACTACATCGATCAAAACGATATGCAACTGCAAGCACAATTAATGCATTGTTCCATTTATCAAAAATTACAATTTCCATGTAATGCTGCACTACCGCCACGCACAATATTGACTGTGAGCCAACAGTCCACCCCAAACATGCGACCCTTTCTCACTCTCCCAGTTGGGGTAAAAATACAATAAAGAAAATATCGTTTTTTTCCCGCCAAACTACTTCTCGATCGAAATTTGCTCAAGTGTGTGTGTGTATGTGTGGATGTGTTACTCCATCTCCCCTTCCCGTATGCCAATTTGCCCATTGGCAATATGTTAAATGCACTTGTTTGTCGACGAACGGCACCGCGATTGGCATCCTCCCGGCCCAATAATCGAACTTTATCATTCAACTACATTCTCCGAAACCGAACAGTGCGGATCCGAATTTTCGAGTGCGTTTGGAGCGTTCGTCCTGATTGGCAGAACAAAAAACCAAGTGTCCATGGAACAGGATGTGCTCGCCCCATGGCGGCGGGTGTCCTGAGCGAGCCTGAAATTAATGCCTCAAAAAAAGCGAAGGCAAAACAGCTCCAAATTCGAACGTGACTCTTGAGTTGTGAGCGGCGAGTAATCAATTTATCATGCACAGAAATTGGTTCAAACATTAACACACAACAATCAGGAAATTTTGTATTTTTTCTCCTTTTTATGCATGAGAGATGGGCTCTCCTTTTCTAGGGAAAATTACAATGCCCACCGCCATCGATGATGAGCCCGACCGATGATCCCTTCTGTTGAAGAACAGAACGATCCAGGTATTTTGGCGTGTGCTTTGGTCGAATTTGCCTACCAATTTCCCAAAAACAAACGAATAAACGAGTATCATATTTCAGCTGGTTCCAAGTTTGATTATTTAAAAAATAATTTTTGCAACATTGCGTTCACTTCCCCACCTGCGCTACTTCCACTCTCTTTCCGGGTGAAAATTGCAGCTGTAACATTCTTGTCCATCAATTTGTGGAACTCACCCTTTGTAACGCGGAGGCGAATCATTGGCCACAGCCAGCGGATAGGGGCAGATCCACAGGCATGTAGGGGAAAATACACAAAAAAGGAGACATAAAAAGCAGGTTACACAAGTGCTACACAAATTTATCATTCAAATAAATATGAAATTGATCCCTCCCTTTGCCACCGTTGGTACGCCTTTCGCCTGGCAGCTGTGTGGCAGCCTCCGATTGATTGGGTATACATAATTTAATTAAAACCCGTTTTTCCCAACATTACTTGTAATATTTTATTTATTGTTTTTTTTGCATGTATGACTGTGTGATCAGATACAACTCTCATCCCTCTTCCAATATTTCCAATAATCTCGATCTGTTAACGCGCTCGAGAACAGCTACAGCTTACTTACTTGCGTTGATGAATTTCCCACCGTTGTTTTTCTTTCCACCTCTTCTCCACCTTTCAGTACTCATTTTGTTGTTTTATGGAATTAATTGATACAACCCATCGTGGGCCAAGATTGGCGAGACAGAAAGACAGACAGAGAGAGGAAGAGAAAAAGAGAGAGCCTCACTTCACGAGTTAAATTGTCGCGCACACAATCTGTCGCGCGGTCGATCGATTATACCCAATTGATAAGATTATCGTGGAGATGAAATCGTGGCAGCAAGCAAATAAAAGCAGCCCGACCGAAAAACAAGCAAAGCAGGAAAATGGGTATAACAAATTAAAACCGATGCTCTCAGCCAGCATTCCGACTACGTTCCATTATTCCCGATGACGGAACCGGGGGGTGGTGGTGGTGAGATGTGTCGCTCGGATGGCGGTATGAAAAGCTCTCAAGGAAATGGCGTTTGTGAGGTGGTAATGTTTTCGTTATTTTTTGTGTATACTTCGTTTGAATGGAGTGGTTCAAAAAGTTGTTGAGGTTGAGGTTCGCAGAAAACGAGATGACGTTTACAATTAATTTAAACTGTGATTCTGAGACTGTTTCCGGAATTAATTTTTATAAGCAGTGATGTACCAAACCGGGTTTTTTCAATTAGCCTTTTTCCAGAAAGCTTATTTGCATCGATAATGCAACTCGTATGGCCTATATATAGCGAATAAATTGTAATTAATTGGAGAATTGGTCAACAGTTCCAGCAAAAGAGACATGAAAACATGTACGTTAATATCAGTAATTTTATTTTAAATATACTTTAAAGGTTCCAAGCTCGAAGAATTATCAATTAAACTTTGTTTTCTGTATGTCGGCTACATGGTTTGAATACATTTGAATTAGAATTGATTCTGCACGAATACTTGGCTTCTTATTAATCAATTCTTCTTCTTCTTCTTTGGCTCAACAACCGTTGTCGGTCAAGGCCTGCCTGTACCCACTAGTGAAGTGAGCTTGGCTTTCAGTGACTAATTGATTTCCCCTCATAGCAGGATAGTCAGTCCTACGTATGGCAGCACGGTCCATTTGGGGATTGAACCCATGACGGGCATGTTGTTAAGTTGTACGAGTTGACGACTGTACTACGAGACCGGCTTATCAACCAATACATAACAGCAAATGAATAGTTTTGCATTTATTTTGCTAGTTCTTTTTTATCTTTAGTATCTGCGCTGTCAACATGTGACAAATTAGCTTTGGATATTTAGTTTCGATTAAGTTTGCCTGAAACAAACGCAAATTTGGTCCTATTAGCTCGTATAAGAAATAATTGTTCTGCTAATATTTTGTCCACATTTAAAGGTTTTAAAAATCGTTTTGGGACAATATCAAGTAAAATTCATTTTTGAAAGCAAAACAAAATAAACAAATTAATATTAAATCAAGGATGATTGTTTTTTTTTTCGGCTTCATAAGGCGTAAAGGCACTATCCATTGGATAAGGCAAAATTGAACCTGGGTAAGAATCGTTTCCACTGACACAAGTGAACATTTCAGCCTGATAGTGTAAACTTTGACTGAATGAGAAGATCTTGGTGTAAAATGGCCTCTATATCTTTTTAACTAATTTGTTGTTATAGAACAAGTTAAGCTTTTTCTTTGAAATACACATCAAACAGAATGGTACGATTGAGATTCTCTTGAATTTAACCGCTCTATGAGTTAAACAATAAATGTAAATTTAAAAATGTTTCTTCAGGATCTCAGGACTCAAGCACAACTTTTCCACCAACCCAATTTACATCTCATCTGTCTTCCAGACAAGCCGCACTTATCACCAATGCTGCCGCTACTGCCGTTGCTACTATAGTCTACTTTTCCATCCCGTGCAACATTGTATAACTTCATCGCGTACCGAGTCGGTTGACAAAGTACGGCTTCGCCTAAGATGCACCACCCCAAGGGCCCGACGAAATGGCTTAAGATGGGAAATGGGATTTTTCTTCAAGGCGATGAAAAGGGTTACTCGAACGGCGACACATTTACCATTGAAGCCGACGGCGGAAGGGAACGGCCAGAAAACCAGAACATCCATATACCCGCTTAACGGTCACCGAAGCCTACGAATCTGGTTTCTGTTTCCTCGCGATACGGCGTGGAAAATGAAGGAATTTTTATTCCTTCCATCTGTTCATTTGTTTTTTTGTTATCTTGTTTCAATTTTAATTTCTCCGCTGTGTAGGTCCAGCGTGTACTTAAGCCCTGCGATCGCACTTGTCTCACTTTTTTGTTGCTGCAAAATGGGGTGAGAATTAACGAGTTAAAAACGAAAGCCCCAAAGCGATAGCTTCCTTCGAGTGCTGCCTTTGTCGGTCGGTGATTTCTGTACTCGACGATGGTTTGTTGGAGTTGGAAGTGAAGTTCCAGTTGGCTCTCCAAATAATAAAAGAAAAATCTCCTGGACGAGATTGGAAAAATGGTGCTGCTTCCCATAACAAACGAGATGTAAATCTTGACAGCAGTGAGAGGCAGCATTAGAAAGGAGGGGACAAAAAACGCACGCACACACACATTCCACGAGTCAGCTCTGGTCGGTTCTGGTTTCCACTTGCCTTAAACGATAGCCCTTTTCCATACCCCTGTTCCTCGGGGGGTGGTAAATGGTGCGAGTAACGAGATCTACAGAAGGTGATATAAACTCTCCACTCCATAATGGCCAATCGTCTTAACGCGCGAAACGCCTCCTGAAGAAGGAACTACTGTGTCTCTGATGCCGGTGGACTGTGGTGGCGTGTTGGGGGAAAGGGCTCAAACTCAAATTCAAGCACAAACGATTCCTTTATGACTTGCGTTTCGTTTCGTCCCGTGGGGCGAATTCCAAACCCCTTTTTTCATTCCAAGGTTGCGCCAGGCAACAAACGAACGCATCGGGAAAGGAAATTATTTCTGTGGTCCGCAAAGTACGCGAGCGCTCGCGCTAATTAACTCACTCTCGCGGTCGGAGTGTTTTCTTTCTTTATTTTTTTGTGCGAATTGATATCGCCACGTTTTTAGCCCGCTTCTCACCCTAAGTTTGCATTGCTGTCATCGCGTCTACGGTATGATGAAGCAGAGCAGAATACACTGTGCCCTCTAGGGTGGAATTTTTAGCCCAACTTTTCGCGCGAAAAGCCAGCCACAACAACAAACCGGGCGACGGTGCCTTTGCCAAGGCCACAACACACATTCTCACCTCATCTAATGGAAGCAACTAAGCCAACCGAAACGGTAACGAAACATGATCATTAAAACAAGAGATCGTACACCTCCACCTCTTCAGGGAGGGCGGCAAGGGAAGGCAACATTTGCCAACATTAATTGATATCTGTTAAACACCTTCTTAAACGCGGGCCGTGGCCAGGTTTCTCACAGCAGTTTCAGGTTCATGATGGAAAGAGGGAAAAAATTGAAAGTGTTACGGCCACATAAAATTCGTCCGTGCGTGCGTGTGCACAGGAGTCGCAAGTTGGGCAGTAAAAAAAACGATCCTCGGGGAAAGGGAAAAACATACACACCGAAGACATGATTTCGGGACCTTTCGGGAAAAATGGAGAATTTGCAGCGAGGCCTTCCTCGTTTTAATGCGAGGGAAGAAATAACAGCCAAAAAACTGCGATTCTACCCTTTAATGCGAGTTTATGGGAAGCGAAAGAGATAAAGAGTTGCGGCGGTAGCACAAAAAAAAAAACAGTGCCTCCTCGTGCCACCTCTCACCCGGTTCGTCAGGCTCTAATCATTAAAACGACCGTTTACGGGGAAACGTGATACACGTACATCAAAAGTTATGTTCGCCCGGATATGGAGGTGAAGGCAGAGTATAACTCCACCCGGGTGCTAGCGGTAAACTCGATTTATTGTGCAGTGATTTATTCAAATGGTCTCGGCGGCCTTATCATCTTGCACTTGACTCACAGCTTTCCCACATTCGGAACCACACTGCCGCATAATCAAGTGAGGTGATTGTGCAAGTTGCATTGCTTTTAAAAAGCCGTGCTGCCTTTCTCGTTCGGATTTTGCACCAGTTGCGCATCGTGCTGCAGCTATTTTGGGCGATTGTTGAGTGGAGCTTTGATAAACACGGAAGTTTTACGACTCTTTGATGCGTGTTCAGTTTTTAATGTCTTCATTTTTCAGTTAAGTTTGATCATACAGAACAAGATGCGGCAGGAGACGTTTTTTTTTAAATAAACATGAAAAAGGGGATTTAAACTTGGCTTAGAAGCTAAGTGGGGTATAAATTTATTATTTGGCTCATAATAAAATTAATACTTTAAAGCTTTCCGAATCTACAAATACATTAGGAAATGTTTTTTTTTCTTTCGATTCCAAACACCTGAGACAAATGCGAGGATCTTCAAACTAGATGGTCTGGATTAGGATAGGGTGCATTATTATCTTGGTGAAATTCACGATATGGATAAGTGTTGAAATCAGACATACAATCTGCAAAAGATCCTGAAGTCAAATTTTACATCTAGTACAGATACCAGTGTCAGGAGATCAAGTATGCGTTCTATGACAAAGAGCAGTTAATAGTGCCGATTATGTGACTCAACTGCTTGAGAAAAAGTATCAAAAATGCTCATTTTCTATTATGATCCGTGTTAGAGCACTCGATTTGTCTCTGGTTTGATATATCGAACTGAACGAAGGTCATTTGCATTACCTGACTCAAACGGAGACCGTTTTTTGTCCAACAGCTTTCCGTCAGGTTAAAGCTACGGAAAGCGTTTTGTTTTATGGTTTAACTACTAAATCTGCTACCTTGGTAGGTCTGCGGCTCTCCTATGTAGCAGAAGCCTACCAAGGGATCGAGCAGGCGGCAGAGAACCTCGGATTGCAGATAAACGAGGCAAAGACCAAACTGATGGTGGCAACATCAGCGGGCCCGCCAACAAATAATTAGAATCTACGTAGGCGTGACGTGCAGATAGGTGAACGCAGCGAAGTCGTCCCACAATTCACCTATCTGGGATCAAAGGTCAGCAACGACAATAGCATGGAAGCTGAGTTGCGCGCAAGGATGCTGGCTGCCAACCGGTCATTCTACAGCCTGAAAAAGCAGTTCACCTCAAAGAACCTGTCGCGACGGACGAAGCTGGGACTATATAGTACCTATATAGTACCAGTACTCACATACGCCTCTGAGACATGGACACTGTCCAAATCTGACGAAACCCTCTTAGCCGCGTTCGAGAGGAAGATGCTCAGAAGGATACTTGGCCCCGTATGTGTGGAAAAACAGTGGAGGAGCCGCTATAATGACGAGCTATACGAGATGTACGGCGATCTCACTGTCGTACAGCGTATAAAGCTCGCCAGGCTCCGGTGGGCTGGCCATGTTATACGCATGGAAACGGACGACCCAGCCCGTAAAGTCTTTTTAGGCCGTCCACAAGGACAGAGGAGGCGTGGTAGGCCCAAATTGAGGTGGCAAGATGGCGTGGCGTCGTCCGCCATTAAGGCCGGGATAACAGACTGGCAGACGAAGGCGCGAGACCGTGAGCGGTTTCGGACACTCCTGAGGCAGGCCAAGACCGCAAAGCGGTTATAGTGCCGGATAAGTAAGTAAGTAAGCAAGTAGTCAATAAACTGCAAGTTGACGTAACAAAAATATATTAGAAATTTCCAAATTCTTTTAGGGAACGCCATATTGACTGAATAAATTGGCAAGCTCGAAAGCTCAAACAAACACTTTTTGTTTAACATTTTTCTTAAATTGCACAATTCAACCTCAAGCTCAAGACGCAACCCTCATTAAGCGTTAAATACGCAACCCCTTGGCCGATACTTGCTTCATTTCTCAAATACAAAAACTCCAAGAAAAAACGAAACAAATTAAAGGCAGCAATTAAAACCTAGTTTTAGCACCATCATCTTTATCGCCCAATTAAAGCATTTTCCCAAAACCACCCTCATTACTACGGTGCTGCTGCTGCTGCTGATGCTCCCCCCCTCCGCAGACAGAAAGCAAGGAAGGGAGAGAAAAAAAAACAAACCCCATCTTAAAGACCCAGTTTAGATTGTTTGCCCATTTTGCCTCATCGCACTATTTTTCTATTTACGTTACGCGTTACGAGCGCGAGCGTTTCCGGAATGAAGTGAAGTGCAATGTGGAAGAAGCATGGGGGGTGAGCTGGATGACGTTCTGACACATTTTGCGGGAGTGTGGTGAAGGAGGAGAGTAGGTGCAAATTAAAATTCGCTTACAACCAACCCCGCGGACCAGACTAAGACCGACCCGACGCGACGCGACGTGCGATTTTCTTCCGCAAAATGTGGCGAGAAGGCCACTTTCATAATTACCTTCCCACTCAACCATCCACCCCAGACCCTGGGTAGTAGTTGTGCCCCGTCCAGTCCACCACGTACCGTTACCCGTACCGTGGTTCCGATTCGTACTGGGATAGCTAGTTTTGTCATTCTTTTGCTGCTGCCTCTTCCCAAGGCTTCTTCTCAGGATTGGTGGATGGTGGTGGGATTAATGCCTGGGCGCATCACCCAGAAAGAAGGTCACCCGGGGTGGTAAAATCGCACGGCGGCAGATGGTCAATCTTCCTTGATGGTCCACGGTGTGTGCCAGCTGTGTGTGTGTGTGTCTGTGTGATAGAGGAATTAAACGGAGACCCAATCGTACGCTCGCTAATGATCGGCGATAGGTGCAAATATTCAAATTGAGTCATAAATTGAATAATTGCCCGAAATCACTCTCGCCCACTTCACGCGCCCGCGGGCCTTTTCGCGATCGAGGCCACATGGGGAAAGGGGGAGGCAAAAAAGAGACCACAAAAAAAACTACACACTATTATAGCACCTTTTCACCTACCGGCTTCCCACATTTTACACCGGCGGGCTTCATTTCACCGTCCGGCCCTGGAGCGTCAGTTGTAGGCCTCAAATTGTGCGCCAGAGAGGCAAATGATTGCAGCTTGTGTGTGTGTGTGTGTGTGCCCACAGTCCGGGGATGTTCGGTAGGCGGCATCGGCTCGCAAGTGATTATTGGAGGCAATTAACAACGTCGAGGGTGTCATAAATCACTCCGGAATCATTGGATGGATGGTATGATTTAGCAGGAAAAGGAAGCGAACGAACAGGGGTGAAGGGCAGAAAATACAAAACGAAAAAGTTAGACCTCCGCAATCCGGGACAGAGGGAATGCCCTCGCCGCTTGCCGCATCAATTTTCAAATATGCATACGATTATTAATATTCTGCGTGATTAGTTTCCGTCGCCTTTTTTTGCTGTCGCTGTGCCTAAGTCACTTTTTTACCTTTTTATTACACATACTATCGCTGGCTTTTCCCTACCCGACCAGCCACAGTGTCCTGGGATGCTGGGCTTCGATTGGGCGGCAGAGGATTGGGCTGTCCTCCCTCCCCCCCAGGAATTTAGCCTCCGTCGGGGCGCAGTTAGTTGCAGCAGCACGTTGTTTATGGACTTAATTAAATTAATTGCTTTATTATTTCGAAATTGCAACAGTGCTGGTGTAATTAACGAGCGACTGGCGCTGGTGCGCTTTCTGTCTGCCGGTGTGTGTGTGTGTGTGTTAGATTTTTTCTTCACCCAACCCCACTTGGATGGGGCATGATGATGGATTTTCTGCACTACTCCATCGATCCTAAGCGGCGGTTTGGAGTGCCAGTCCCCCCGAGTTGGTTCGCGTTGCAGACTCCGAGTCAATTAATTTACTTCTGAACCCGATAAAAGCTCTGTTGTCACTCAGGTGATCAGTGTGTGTGTATGGGTGTGGATTTGCAGCGTTTGCAGGTGCAGTTAGCTGAGCTTAGGAAAGGAAGAGAGCGAATTAGCAGCAGTATTTGAGAAAATCCCCGTACAAAATGGCACGCTAATCCCTAATTGCTTCTGGTGTTTGCAGAATTGATTATCGTTATTGTTATATTGTGAGTGTGTTTTTTCTTCCCTTTTTCTTCCTTTTTTTCCTGAGCAAACTACTTCTAATCTTGTGACTGTTTTGTCTAGTGTAGGGATGAGGCAATGGAAACGTAACGTTGCTTGCTAAACTGTAGAAAAGCAAACAAGCTTTGCTTGCGTATGTAAAAGTGCAGATTGGATGGGAAGAGATTTGTTGCAGCAGCGATGGAAGGAGGGAGCACGGGTTGATATGACAACGTTGGGCGGGGCGTGAAAAAACGGTGCAACAAACTTCCTCCGAATGCGATGAACTTTCCAATCTAGTTGATTGTGTTGAAGGAAAAATAACGTTTTTTTTGGTTCTGCAGAAATTGCTTCACTTTTAATTGGTGCTTATTACTTAGTGGAGCTACTTGAGATGAGTATTTTGTTGTTTATCACCCGTCGCATTTCAATGTAAGTACAGAACGAATCTCCATTTCTTGGTAATTCGAAGCGGATTTGGAGCGGACTTATGCATAACTGTTAAAGATCCTGTTTACTTGAAAATGTTTAGATAAACAGTAAACAGATTTAGCTTAGCTTACAGAATTATTTAGGGGAACTGGGGGTAGTTTCGACACCTTAAGGTTTTCCCCTGATTGCAATACTTTTGCCAATGTAAACTTACTAGTAGACATCGAAAAAGCTTTTTTGATATATTATGTACCATCTTACGAGAAACTACGGTTCCTGGAAGGATTTTGATAATATTTTGATAAAAATAAAAAAAGTGTGTTTTTTGTTGCGTCACGACTGCAGTGCGGGTAAGATCGACACCATGATGGGGTAAAATCGACACCTTGGGGGTGATTTCGACACATTGGTTTAGCTTTTAAAATAACAAACTCTGATGGCCTGTAGTTTTCATTGAAGTTCAACAAAGCGAAAGAAATGAAGTTAAAAGCAAGAACAAAAATTTCATTACAAATAGCATCGGGCCAGATTCCATATAGTAGAAGCTGCGGCGATAGCATCTGGTTTACGGAATGATTGGTTAAGATTTCTTTTTTTAAAAAAACCTGGCAGGCATGTTCTAGTAATCTTCTTCTTTTTTTTATAAAATCGAAAAGTGTTCAATTTTATTTTTCTCTGCCAACTCGAAAGCCAAAAGAAGAACATCGGTCAATCTAAAATTCCAAACCAGTTACTATTTTTTTCTTCAGTTAAGCCTACCCGGCCTAAAGTCAGCCTAAAATACGGTCAAAGGCATAACAATATTAATTTTCATAAGCCTAAACCATATATAAAGTACATGTTTTGAGTCCGAGTTTGGCAAATGTTCTGTAAGAGAATAATAGCAAAATTCCATAATTATAACATACTTGGTTTGTTGCCATCTTTAGTTTTGAAGCTTTTACGCATTTTGTAATTGCGTGTTTGATCAGCTTGATTATTACGTTTGTCGTATATCGTTAAGGGACATCTTTATAAAATACAGGCACTTTCAAATTACGATATAAAAAAAGTTAACATGCTACAAATAAGCATTACACTACTACTAAGTTATTCTTGAGTAGCAAAATATCCGGCTCGAAGGACTAAAGTATGACAGTACGTCACGTTTATTGATGCTTATTCTTTTGATGATTATCTCGTTCATATTGTTTAATATTTAAAGCAATTTCTTAATTGTATGGTATAGTATGTACGTACTAATGTAAAATTTTAAAATCAGAAAGCTGTGCAATCATTGCTCAATGGCTAAAGGACAAAGAAAAATAGCTTGGTTCGCTATTCTTGGTGAATCGCATCCGCCAATCTAGTCGCTAAATTGCTTCGCCAATTGCAGCACAATTTCAACCATCCGGAGGCAATATACATACAATACCACCGCTGTAAGAGTGCACACCATTCGCACAGACAAAAAAGGAATTGCACTCACAACGCAATGCATACTCAGTTGCTAATTGATAATATTGCCCATTTACACAAGGCTTCCTGTCTCCACGGCCACGAGCAATCCGCCACCGAAGCCACCAGGTTGCATCGGTACTAAACGGTTACCTTTGCGCGCGTTGCTCTCCCTTTCTCTTGCGCAAACAAATGCTGTAAACTGGCAGCATACGCAACGTGTGTGTGACATTTTTCCCCGAGTAGCTAATTGCCAATGCCATATGACTTACACCCAGGTTTACCCAGGCATTGGAAAAAGATGTCCCTGTAGCATGTATGTGTGTGTTTGTGTGTGTTTATGTGGCCACGTTTGATGTTTGCTCTATTGCTTTTGCCACCCAACCTAACCGTTCCTTCCCGTAAAACGGCCACATGCCAGCAGCCGGAAAAGCGATAACCGTGTTTGTCTGCATTTTCCAGCATTTGAATGTGAGGAAAGCAGTTCCGGGGCACACTTTGCACTCGAAGGATGACTTTATTGAATCATGTGTGTGTGTATGTGTGTATTCGTTTGAGTATCAGCGCATCCTCCGCATGAGGCGGACGTAGTTCCGGCTCGAAACGAAAGCTTCCACCACTGCGCGTTCGAAAACGGGGATTGTGCATTGAGACATCCGCGTAGGCAGCGCTGCGTTCCCTTTGACTTTCCAATTACGAACCGAGGGCAAGCTCTCGTGCAAGGTAAAATTCCTCGTGCAGTTTGATAAGCGAAACTGTAAGCTTTGTTCCGGTGCAATGTTGTTTATTGTTATCGGGTATATGCCCGTCTGCCATACGCCATCGCTGGGACGTGAACGTTGGTGTGCGTCCGTGTCAGTGCCAGGCTTGAGAGATGCACGCATAGATGCACAAAGTTTCCGTTTTTCCTTCCGTGCGAGTGTTTCCTTCTGTTGGCATAGGATTACATTTACTGTTACCATACTTTCAAAGTGCGCACAACGTGGGAATTTAAAGGTTTTTTTAGGGTTTTGGGCAGACAAATAATTGGAAGATCAAAGTACTAAAAGATATAAAATTTGTCATGATGAGGCAAATCATTATGAGGCGAACATTAAATACACAAAATCGCATTTTCTCCACTTAAAACATGTAGAATTTATCATAGAATAATGAGAAAACAATGAAAAAGAAAGAAGGCATGACCTTATAAAATGACGCCAGTATATCAGGTGTGTCAAAAAAAAAGGTAAACAGAAAAAGTAAACAGTTCACGGAGAATAAATGGATAAGTAGATGAATAAAATTATAAAAAAGACAAAAAAGATCAGAAAAAAGAATGGTTTACGATTGTTAAGAAAATATTTGAAAGAAAGTTAAAAAGTAATACAGATAACCATCAGACAATTCACACAAGTAAAACAATAAATGAGTCAATTGAATAAAACTAATTAGTAACATATTCCAAAATGTAAATGAAGAGTAAAGATCAACGAAATGGTTAACCATAATAGATTGAATATATTAAAAAATAACACAAAATTTAATCTTTTTATGACCTCTTTTCATTCTTAACTTCTTCACTGTGATGCGCGCGGTTCGATGATGCTCCTCGAATCATGTTGCAGAAAATCGCACATATCCGTTCCACCAACCACCCCGGAGCTCCCCCATCAAATCAATCGAAACGACAAACCCGGGAAAACGCTCTCCGGGAACAACTATCATTGTGTAATTTAATATTTTACCTCCTCAATCAATCGAGGAAATAAAAATACGTACCCAGCTACCCACTGTCTCTGGTCTGGCTTTCATCACTGATTTACTGCATTATCCTGTCACACAGATCATCGCCGACGGAGGGTGGCATTGCATTTCCGGGAACGCATTTAGCGATAGGAAGATGCGGGAGTGCTCTTATCATTTCATTTTTATGCTCCACTTTTTATTCCCCCCGCCCCCAACGTCGAGTGGTTCGGTGTCGGGAGCGATATTCTTTAGGATATTTCTGCTAGATGAAAGCATCACCATCATCATCATCAATGGAACGCTAATGGCTGTTCGCGTACCACGGTGCACCAGTACACGAGCGCTTGCTGCCATGCAATGTGACTCAAAACGGTGCAACCTTTACGGTTGCATCACCCAATGAAGAGAGTGGAAGAGGTTAAGGATGGAATTAAATCAACGGCGACAAATGGAACGGAATCAAGGAGCAAGTAAATGGAGCTTTTAAACCGATCGCCTCTTTGGTTGTTCCTTTTCTTTGTGTGTATGTGTGCGTGGAAAAGGTCTTAACACTCCTGCGCTATCCAACAAGCGCGTGAGATTATGCGGGAAAGCGACATCGTTTCAAATTCACTCGTAAAAAAATACACCTTATTAGAAATGGCTCATTTTCAATATTAACATACGTAATAGAATTTCAAATGGCCGTGTAGTGTAGTGTTTTAATTCCAATCGTAATTTCATCCCTGACTCTCAACCATTCTAATGGAAACTCGTTAAGCAAATAGTATTAGAAGCCCATCGGGCGGCTGTGTCAATTAGACTGTCCAAACCAATTAATGTACCACCCGGTGCAGGGGTCGAAAATTGTGATCTTTTGATGCATTATTCAGTGGCCGTGTGGGCACAGTTCAGCTTCACGATCATCACCAAATCAATCAAACCGCAGCAATCGCGCCGCGTTTCTGCATTTGACGGATGATTCTTTAATCAGCTCTCAGCCTTGTCCGCCACCATTCAGGTCCGGCGTGACCGCGTGTATCCTTTTGTTTCCTTTTCAGTGGTAATCAAGCAAAAGTTCGCCCATCCTTACCCCTCTCCTGTCCTGTGTAATGTATGGGGATGTTCTGTAAATGACCAACTCAAACTAATACACCCAGCTGATGGACTTGGGGCCAACGCGCGACGGTCCAATGAATCGTTAATGGAATGGCAAATCGATGGAAATAGTTTTGTCCTGTACAAATTGCATCGCGATGCATTAATTAGAAACAATGGCCAATAGTGGAGAGACACAAACACACGCACACGCACGTACATGCATTGGTAACACGCATGACCGCGGGGTTCGCGTTATTCCGCTCGAATAGCGTCCTGTTCCATCGCGGCTAGCAGCAGCAGGGGATCGTGACTTTTGGTTAATAAATGACAAATGAAATTCCTGGTTTAATAGACAAAATTAAGCGATGAAAGTAGTGTGTCATTCAAGCGAGCAGACTACAATGAACCTTCCATTTGTGGCCTGTATCCTTGTGTGCCCTGAAATAATTGGCGGAAAATTGCCCCGAAGAAATGGCTACGGGTGCGGTACACATTTTCCCACTCGTAAAGTGATTTTGTATTAAATTATTCAGCATTTTTTCCACTTCCAATTAGGGGTGACAGGTACTGTTACAACGGACTGACCTCAATCGATCGGGTCGGTGTTCAATAGCTTACAATTTTCCGAAGGATTTCCGCATCACACAAAGGGATTGATTTATTTATATGGAAATATGTATACAGCTGTATTGTCGTTTCGAGTTTGTCCTTGATCGCGCCCGGCCCTTGCAGATGGCCCATTTCCCAGGGGTTGTGTGTAAGGCATTGCATATGTTAGTAAAAGGAAATTGTTTGCATCGTTGCGCCTGTCTTTACCGGATTAGCAGCATACACGTCAAGTGTTGTCGTACTGGTTTAACATGTCAAAGCTTTGACTTGTTTTTGACCATTTGAAGAGAGTTTATAAGTAATGCCTTGATGTGTATTGACTACATCAACGTTATATTATATTTTTATTTTATATCATGTATCCATCAACTTGTGTGGGGAACGACTTTAACAACGTTTTAAAATACTTGTTCTATTTATTTTGAAAAGCCAACTTTATTTGGAAAAGATTCTTTTCATGGTCGTCAAACGAGTTATAGATAGATTTTATAGCTTTTTTCTATTGATCCATTACTGCAACACCCTTATCAACTACTCAACATAGAAACTTGAGGTACTTAACTCATTCTTTCTGTGCAGTGCTGTTTTCACATGTTTCATGAACGATATGATGAGTTTGATGCTTGTTGAAGTTTTATTATTTTTAACTTTGTGAAATTCCGATTTGTTTTATTCATATTTGCTTTGTCCATGATTGTTTTGTTTTGTTTTTTTTTTGTTAACCTTAAATAATGTTTCATGCTGTTCTCTTTTATATAATTTGTTTCCTTTTTATTTTAAACGCTTTTGATTTTATTTTTAACATTAATCATTTGCTCATCATTTTTGTGTGTTTTTTAGTGGTTATTATTTTTCTGTGTTACTGTAATCATGGGATTCTGGACGTTGTTTTTGATTTCGCTTGTATGTTTTTTGCTTTTTTAGAATTAGCTGTAACTCTTAGCAGATATTTTCGAATGTAAAACACCCCAACTCAATATTCGAGGTAAACTAGAGCCTTTTCATACAAAACTGCCGTACAGTAATGTTGAACCCCCAACTGGACTGCCCCAATTTCTAACTGAAAGTACAACTTACACCTGAGTACAAACAAACGTATTTACCAAAACAGCAGCAGCAACAAAAACACCATAATACGACAGGTGAAAATTAATTCTCTACATACCACTCCTTGGTCTCCACACCATTTGTCCGCTGGAGAAAAAAAATCCTCCAGGGTCTACTTTCCACCGAAGCAACAGTGGGCCCAAAACAGTGGACTAAATTCTTTCGCCCGAAAACGTCACCACCTCACGTCCCCGGTTCCGGAGGTTCCAGCTGCTTGTTTCCTTTTCGTGCCACCGTCAAATTAAAGTAAAGTTCCATCCAAACCGCTGCGAACCGAGCGAACCGAACCCATATCCCCATGTGTGACCTCCGTGGAGGAGACGCGAGCTGACGGCAAGCGGCGATGTGGTTTTGTCACACCAACGGCTACATTTTCGGCCAA
Source organism: Anopheles arabiensis (assembly GCF_016920715.1). Classification (NCBI taxonomy): domain Eukaryota; kingdom Metazoa; phylum Arthropoda; class Insecta; order Diptera; family Culicidae; genus Anopheles; species Anopheles arabiensis. The sequence continues at coordinate 32,650,156 of NC_053518.1, forward strand.
GGACACACACTCGCGTGCTCGTTTGATAGGTTTTTTTTTTGTTTTTTTGGTTCAAGCTTTCTCGCTGCCTAATCCTCAACGCTACTCCATAACGCCCGCTTGCCTATTCCAAATGAATCAGCGCTCCCCCGGGGCATGAGGAAGCACACTCTCGTTTGTGATCGTCGCGGGGTTGTCGGAGGAAAATGTCCACGGTAGCTGTGGGCCACCGGTAGCGGCGAGTGTAATGAATTTTTAATCCAGAAAACCTCTTTAACCGAAACCGTTTTCATTCGCGCGTTGATGTGCGCGTTGACTGGAAGGGTAGGGATGGGTCGAAACGCGCGGCACGCAGCAATCATAACTGCCCAACCCGTAGGGATGGACCGATGAGTGAAAGAAGGCGATGGAAGTGCGGGGTTTGGTATGGTAATTGATGGATGAATTGATAGACCACTCGAAAATGGGAAAAAGCGGTAGGGAGTTGCGATGGAAAAGTAGCCAAAAGGGGAGGAAAGGGAGGGGAAACCCATCAGTCAAGCGCCCTGTCGGAATATGGAAAACTCGACACTCGGATGGACAAAAAATGGAAATCACTCCCCTTACTCACCGGCCCTTCCAGTTGGTTTGCAGGAAAAGGTATAGAGAAAATTCCACCTGTTCCTGTTCCGGTTTGCCTCCCATGAAGCATCTTTTTGCCCATTGGTTTACACACACACATACACTGAAACGTCCACATCCGTACAAAGTGGCCGTGTCTCGTACGGTCGCAGGCAAGCGCGGCCAGGAAGGATATGGATCAACATTTTATTACGGCAGTTTTTGTGTGTATGTGAAGTGGCCACCTGTCCGAGCGGTAGCCATCAATGAAAGGGAGGGAAAGGTTTTCCAGTGGCGGATGCGGGTGCAGCGATGTGAGGAACGCCAAGTATTTATCGAAAAATATTAATTATTTAAAATTAAAAGCTTTCCACACCTTCCACCCGCCCAAAAGCGGTGCAACGGTGCTGTGGTGGGAGGAGGGTGCAGAGTTTGTTAAAAATTAATGCGCCTCCCACGGAGCGTCGCTTTTTTGTTTGCTTTTGGTGCTGATACTCCCCTTGAAGTTGAAATCATGCGTAAGAGCTTAAAAATAAAATGTAACACATACACGTACACACATTTAAGTGTGCGTCCCAGCAGTGTGTTTGTGTTACTTTTGAGCTACTCACTGTACTGCATGTGCTTCACCGTCGCCATGGTTACGGGCGATCCGGTTCGAAGGACCAAAACACAAATTCATCCGAATGGTGCTTTTTTGTGTACACCAACAACCGTTTTGTAGTCACTGTTTTCGCTTTTCCAACCTTGTGGGTGGGCGGGCATACATTGTTGTTGTTTTTTTTATTCTCCTCCCCCGACTGCGTCACAAGCACAGTTTCCTGCGCCGCGCTAAATGAGTCCCTCCAGGCGCAGCGAACCCGGGGATAATGAATTGATAAATGGCAAGCTGGGAATAGAGCAATTTGGAAGCAAGCCATCTTTGCGGAGCAAGTGGTGGGTGGTGAGGTGGTCAGTTACTTAGTAGGGGGATGGGGTAAAACAACCGGCCCACAGGGTACGCGACTTGTAATAATGAAAATGGACTCGAAACACAGCAAAACAACACATGGCCCCCGGAACAGAATAGCGTCCTTTTGTGTCGCCACCGTCGCCCGGGGGATGTGGGAGAAAGTTCCCTTCTCTTTCCCTAACACCGTTCGAGGTTGTTCCCAATAACGGACACGGGAACTTCAATTATCGGGTGTCATTTGCTGAATGGATTGGTCCATCACAATGCGACCTCTTTCATTGGAAAATCACTGCCCCAAACAACAGAACGGTTGAGAATACGGGGGCGTGGGTTGGGAAATGCCTATCGATACCCTACCGAGCCGGCTTTTGTTTAGTGGAACAGTGCAGGATATATGTGTGTTAGTTCTCGAGCTATTTTCGAATGCATTTTGCACTTCGGCCTGATTCTGATTTCTACGCAAAATGCGTCATTTTGTAATGAATGTGACTTTTCTTGCAAGCGCTACCGAAGCGGTTTGTTGTGAGCGCAGGAAACAATGGAACCTTCAATGGGAATCCTGCCAGTGTTCCACCTACCACAGTCAACGCCCCAACATCCAATGCTTTGACTGGTTGCAATTAATTAAGCCTTGGGAAGGCTTCGGAAAGTCAATGGGCGGGGAAAAATGTGCCCCAAAAATGCTTCCCTCTCCGAAACGTTGCTTCCGTAAAAAAAAAATAAACCACCAAAATCCATTACCTGGAATGGAGTAATTCTATTAACGTTCATCTCATTACTGACAGCCGATCAAACGCAACGATGGCTGTATGTCAACCCCCCTTTGCTGTTGGTGAATAATTAGTGCACATATTGCGCTTTGAAGTTGTAGGCAATGCATTTGCAACTGAGTTGTAACTAGTTACATGCCGATGCTGTTCGCGGTGGTGGGTGTACGATCTTGATAAATCCGCATCACACGCGTAGCTTTTATGACTGTGCTTTGATGAATTCTGCCGAAAGTAATTCCAATAATTAATTTGGCATACAAGCAGCTAAAAATACGCATTAAATCCAACGCAATGCTTTGCAGCGTACTCCGTAGCGCATTAGTAAACGATTTCAGAAGCTTTGATTGACGTATCAAATACGTTTTTTTTGTATGAAACTATACGCAGGTTTGTTTTTCTGCACAAAGCTCTGCGCATAATGAGATGTGGTTTACATCATTTGTTCAATGTCCGTTGATTAATGCTTGTCGGAGTTAGATTCATTTGAACTAGATTGTAATTTATCATTTTATCTATCACAAACAAAACAATTCAAAGTATTATTTACAAGTTATCGATACATTGCTTTCGTTGCTTTACTAAACTGTTTACATGAGCTACGATCTGGTTTACACCGTTTTATGCTCATTAAAACAAATTTCCATCAACTTAGAAGTATTTTTAAAAAATTCAAATTTCACTCAAAACTGCTCTTTAATTCAGCGAACGATTTTAATTTTCGAAAGCCTTCAGCACTGTAATTCATTGAGAAAGAGGGACAATTTTGAAATAATATAAAAGACACAGCTATCGCATCATCGTTTGCTGGGTATTAAACTCATCCAACCCTTGAAGTCTTTTCTCAATCGTAATGAAAAAATAGGCTTGTTGATTAATTGCAAATGGTAATTCACATATTGTGCAGTAGCAAGAGGAATAAATGCTTCAAACATGCTTTTTGTTTGAAAGTTTTTCTTACTTTATTTGTTGAAAAATAAAACATTTAAATATAATAATCACTCCTTCAGAAAATAAAACACGAGTAACACAGCAATAACGGCTAAATAGACCAGTTTCGTCTCCTAGTGACTGTATTTGCCTACAAAATATTCTTGATCGTTTTTCCTCTTGATGTTCTAGCAATTCTCTCACATTATGTCGTGATAAGTGTTTCGTCATTTCATTTAGTCGTTCGCAGTCTCCAATCACTCACTCGTACGTTCTAAATTCTGTACAAGTCAATCGTGTTTGTGTCTTATAAGACCTCAGTGTCTGGCTTGACTTGGGTCTCACCTTCAGCCACCACTTTGACTCAGTTGTCAATCAAGCGCGGGAAAACATTGGGTCTCCTAAAGAAAATTGCTAGCGATTTCTCCAACCCTATATGCCTGAAGACTCTCTGCTCTGCTCTCTGGTCAGATCGATATTGGAGTACTGCTCAGTAGTCTGGTCCCCTACAGCTCGGACCCATGTGGAACGTATCGAGCGGGTGCAGCGATCGTTCACCAGATTTGCTATATGCAAACTCCTGGGTGGATTGTCCTCCCCCATGCCTCCTTACGAGAACAGGTCGGCAGCTTGGCCTGGAACTATTGGAAAACGGCCGTTCCCATGCCCAATCCTCCTTTATTGCCGCACTACTCCTTGGTAATATTGATTCTCCATCCCTTCCTTCTTCTATCCCTTTCTACGCCCCTAGCCGTGTTCTTCCTAACCACGCTCCCTTAGTGATCCCATCTCGCCGAACTGCAGTGTATACTCTATGTTTGATTTCAACCTTCCCTTATCCTCTTTCCAATCCCGCATCAGAACACTTCATAATCCCGAGCTGCCTTAATTTTAGATAATTTTTGATAATTTGTGTTAATTTTTGCTAGGCAAGGAAAATAGGTAATAAGTATTATTTAAGTATTTGTGAAATCAAAAGGTAGACAAATTAATATGAATATGAATATGAATAGACTAATAAACCAATATGGTATGATAAACATAATCGTGGAAGACCACCCTTTTGCTCTTGTTTGAGGGTCTTATTTTTTACTTTTTCACTCAATTTGTCTAGCAGAGCTTGAAATTGAAAATATTGTTACGTTATACTTGGCACTGTTAAACAATTTAAAACCACTGACACATATCCTGGCCACGTTTCGAGCAATATCTATTTCTTTACGCTCACACTGTCTCCCTCCACCAATCCAGCTCGTGAGAAAGTGAGCGATAAAAAATGCCCCGTTTTGCAGTGAAAACGTTACCGCTTCCAAACATTGATCACCTAACACCACCACCAGCGACAATGTTTTCATCAACGCGATTAACACAATTAAGACAAACCGAGCCTGGACAAAACGGAACCCAAACCCCCGTTCCACCCGATCCGGTTACATCGTTTACGACCGAACTAATCTAATCGGGGCGCGGGCACACTGTCCACAGTGCTCCCAGCTCGGCACTCTCACACTCGCTTTCTTCGCGCTCTACCCTCCCAAAAATTAAATGCACTAACAACAAAATCAACAACAGCGGCATGTGTGTCACGGTTGCAGTTGAACACATCTTAATCAGCAGTGCCGGCCACATTGCGCCCCTGTTCAAATGCAGCGGACTGTTCCAATTTGTCGAACGCCGAGTCGAACGGGAGAAAAAAAAACAACAACAACAATCAACTCAAGCGCCCCTTTCATCGAAATTTTAAAAGCCCAAGCTGCATTAATATCGTCTCGGTCTTTTCGTGTACTGTTTGGCTGCATGCGTGAGTGTGTGTGTGTGCATTTTTTACTTTCTTTTTCTTTCACTCTTAACGAGACCCAGGCGTTACCCCCGATTGCATGCTCAACGCTCCCCCTTAGCCGGAAATGTTAAACTTTGTTGTTAAGTTGTGGAAATTTCCCTCCGCCGCTTTGCTTTTGCCAACCTACTTCCCTGATCCAACAACACAAAAATAGGTCCCGCTTAATTTGAACTCGCTCTTTCGGGTCGCTCTTATCGACAAATCTACCGGTTTCGATGGCGGCTCGGCGCGCGGTCCTCTTGCTTTTAATGCTGTAGCGCGATGGTTTTGTGTGTTTCGCTTGTCTTTTTCCCCTTCCTATTAATTGCTGATACCTTTATCTATGACATATGTGCGAGAGGAAGGACCCGGTCGAGTGCACACCGCACAACCGGCGTCACCGGATCGAATCCGGGACAGCTGATTGTTTAAGGACCACCACTTCGAGACGCACAAAAAAGGCCACCAAATTTCGTGCCGGCCTCAGCCACACAACCTTGGGTGCTTGGTGGTCTGCGCGTCGCGGTGGCTGTGGGTCATAAATATGCTTGCACGGGGGTAAAATTGGGTAAAAAAAGAAAGCCCTTCAGCCCTCCTCACCCTAGCACGGGTTGTGTGTCGAACGGCTCAAAATGACACAAGCAGTCCGTTGGATGCGCTTGAAGTGCGGCAACGATCGAACCGCTCGACGTATTGTGATCGAGAAGGGAAAAGATCAATCGGTTTGAAGTTGTGACTCGTGGGGCTTACATGAGAGTTATATTTTTAAGGATTGGCCAGTTTGATAAATGTTCGCACTGCGGTTCAGGGAAATTGTCTGTTTTGTTGTTATTGCGTTACAAAATTGTGCTCATTTTTCTAAACCTTTCCCAGGTTAGCCTCATCCCCGTAGGGCCCGCTCCATGAGTGGGGGTTTTTGGATGGTTTTGAATAAAATAGTTATCAATTTCAATTAATGCCCCTCAACACATCTGCTGCATGGCATGCGGGGGAGAGATAGAATGAAATATGATTGCATTGTTTTACCTTTTTCTCGCTTTCGACACAATAAACACACATTCACACAAAAGCCCCCAGCATGTAAGAAACAGATCACAGCCGTGTCAAAACCGTACGTGCTGCGTCCATTTCCATTATCATCGTAAGCTTCTTAGCCACGCCGAGGAGTCTTCAAGCTCGTAAATTCACCATTTAAACACCTTTAAAGCACACGGGCCGAGAAATATGAGCTAGTAAAGCGGGAACGACAACAAACGCAGAGCGCAACACCTCCCGCGTTTCGGATAACAAACGGCGGTAAAAATAATAAAAAAAGTGTGTAGCAAGCGAGAGAGCGAAACATCACGAATGCTTCATAAATATTGCATACATCTTCATTAGATGGTCGCGTCACTTCACGTCACGATTTTTGCCACCACCACCACCATCACCAGTGGACACCTCGCACACTCGTCTCTACTTCTTCTATTGCTCAGCACACTGACGGCCTGACGGTGCGTTTTATTTTGGGGGTCTAGTAGAAGGCGACGAAGAGTACCTTTTCGGGAAGGAGAAAGATGGGAACAAAGTCGGTACACAAACAGAGAAACAGCCTACGGGGCAAAAATAGACAAGCTGATAAAACTGGACCACATCTTTCGAATTCGTTTCCCACTGGAGCTCGGGGTTTTTTGTTGTTGTTGTTGTTGGAATTCATCTCCACCCCAACAAGGCTAGGGCGCCCGGAAACGGAATGCTTCGGGTCCAAATTGAATTAATTGACTAATATTCATAAACAAGAATTAATCATCGGGTTTATCACGATGTTTTGCTTTCTTCACGGGGCCCCCGGGGGCCGCATGCAGTCTTCAGTTCGGCTCGGTTTGCTTAATTCGGTGCTTCCGCCCGCCGGTGTGGCCCTGGGGCTAGTTGATCTAGTTCTGGAGCATCTAGCGCTAGCCAGTGGTCGGCACGCGATTAGACGGACCGTTGAAATTATCAGATGGGATGGAAATTATCATTATCGTTTTTTAGAATAACGTGTTCTTTAGACAATATATTCCCGAGAAATGTAGTTGATCTGTTTGGAAGGTATAAGCCTATAATATCATGTATATGTCCGTGGCAAGCTAATGTCTTGTTTTAAGATCCAAATACCTAAAACTTGCGGTTTATTGTCATAAAAATTGGTGCTTTTCACATACTCAATTAGATTTTTAGCATATTTTTCCAACATTGTGGTTTATTGTGCTTATTAATCTATTCCGATATGTCCAAGAAATAAAATTTGGTACAAGAACGGTCAAAAATTGGAGACGGCGAAAAATAGAGCCCGAATTTGACAAAAACTCCGTAATTCAGAACTAAAATGAGTGTACTCTCGGTGGGATTTTCTACACTTAAACCATTATTTTGACATGGAGTTTGACATTTGATGGTTGAAATTATGACAACACTTCATACTACATAATTAGATTTTAGTAGACTAAAACTACTAAAGGATAGTTAAATTTGGAAGAAAAGATAACATGGAAAGTCTTTGAAGTTAAGTCGATCCCTGTCTCCGATGAAGTGCATCCGACCAGTAGAGTAAGTTGTCCAAATCGATGCTTTATTCAGTCAAAATTATAAAATTATCAACATTCTTTTAAGTTACCAAACTGGTAACATGGTTATTTCCCTTCGTAATTCTACAAAAATCTCAAAATTTTAAATATGTAAACGATCATTTAATTAAGGAAAAAAGTTAAACGGTATTGTAATATTTTATATGAATATGAATAATGTAGTATGAAATAAGGAAGAAAATTATACTATCTCTGTAAAAACAGTATGACAGTATCGTTCTGTGACACCAGTTAGTCAGAGCCTTTTTTTCTTCAAATAGTCTCGCTTCAGTTTGTCTGTGTTACTCTGAAAAGATATCTGATAACCAACTATCTATTATCTTTGTTCGAAAATTTGAGGTATCAAACATAACATAATACATGTAATATCTAATCGTCCCTATTTCCCCCTATAGACGTTTACAAGCTAAAAAGTCACCCTCGGAATACAACCATCCGCATAACTATCGGTCACTCACTAGCTTTGTTTGCTGTTGTCAACCCCTGACCAACACAAAATGACCGTAGCAGGGAACTGCAAGCCACCAAACACACACACGCCCGCGTAGGGTGGTCGGGAGCGTTCGGGAAGGAAGAAAAATGGCCCAAAATCCCGGCCCGGCCAGTCGAGTGGACGGCTTCTCGCTAATGATCGATGTATGAACTTGAAAATGGACCATCGTTAGCACATAAGGGGAAGAGCGTTGAGAGGTTCAACTGTTTTTTTACTATGTGTGTGTGTCAATCCAGCACAGTCTAGATGTTTGCCGGTGGAGGGAAAAACTTTGGAAGCTGTTAACATTTTTTGCTTTGCTATTTTTGCCCAAAAGGAAAATTCTATGAAAAGCCTCTTGAGTTGTGTCGTCCCTCTCCCTCGATCTCCTCGATAAGGTGCATTCGATTAGTTGAGTGGATTTTTGGTGGACTGACTAAACTCAAGGACACCGACCACAGATGACAGATGAACGTTGCCGAGACCACTTGAGTGCATCTGTCGTGGACCGCGTGCCTCGTGCGATAAGTGCGTCTTGCATGAGCGGAACGGCAGGGACGGAAAGAAAGAGATGGAGGGAAACAACAACAACAACAACATCCTTAACCACCCGTTGCCGTTTTCGAGCGGCAGTGGTACTGACCGCACGGTCGCAAGAAAAAAAAAGGATGCCCAAGACCAAGACCCAAGATATGTGTGCGGAAAAGGGGAAGAAGTGGCAGGCGGCCGGATGGAATCCGTTTCCCGGGTGTTGAAAAATCGATCCTCACCGTAGCGGGGGGTACGAAAAACCATTACCTGTTCCCACCCAGCTCGCCCAGCTCTCGCCCAGGTTCGGTCGTTTCGCCGTTTCGCCGTGCTGTGTTTCCACGAGCATCGCCCCCGGGGTGATTATTATTAGTGTGATCGTTTTTCAACGCAATTTGTTCCACACACACACACACACACACACAAACACACCCATAGAAGAGAGAGAGAGATACAGAATGAAAGAACGGAAGCATTCGCTCTATGGAAAAGGGTGCTGCTGTTGAAGTGTTTTAACAAAATTAAACTCAAACCGCGCGCCCACCATTAAAAAAAAGAGAACGCTGCAGGGAGTGTGCACAACAACATTTCCAAACAATTTCGCGCGAAACGCACTTGTTTTTGTGCCGCCAAAACCCCAGACAGGGGACACGTAACACAGTGGGGCGTAATTAAAAAAGGAAGAGACATAATTTTTGATCGAAGCGAGGCGCTTGAGCAACATTAAAGTACATTTAATCAGCAGGCTCGTAACGAAGCAGCAGCAGCACCGGCTGCTTGAAGTGTGTGCTTCAAAAAAGGAATGGGACTTTCCAAGGATAAGCCACCACACTGGTACTGGTTGGTTCGATCGACGTCGGACAGCGCTATCCGGGGCAAGGACTCGGGCTCCACGAGCACATCCATCAAACCCGGTGTTTGCGCCATCATTTCTCTTTTCACTTGACAAAAGCAAATGTTTCCCTCCCCCAACGGACGGTAGTGCACGTCGTCCATCAGGCCCTGGCAGTTGAAAAGTTTACACATTCCGCAACACCTCCGGTTATGCTATCCATTTTTTGAGCTCGCTCGCACGCCTCTCGCACACTTCTGAGTTGATGTAGTGGTTGATGTTCATCATCATCATCATCATCGTCGCTTTCGTGCAGAACGTACAGAATGTACAGAGCGCTGCAGGATGTAATGAGCACGGTGACCAGTGAGGAAAGAAGGGAAGGCCACTCTCCCAAGAAAACATCCCACAAGTGCTGCTTCCTTCCTGCTATGCGTCTGAAGCTGGTGCTAAACACTGCTTAAGCAGCGAGTCACTAAAAAGACACCAAACCGGACCGGAGGATCAGAACCATTTCCCGCGTGGCCCATGGGTTCGAGCATGTTGGAGCAAAACTTTCGAAGCGACGCGAAAACTTTCCAACACCTCATCTCACTGGGACGCGTGATGGGAACGTAGGAAAAGTTCCCGCTTGACCAGCTTATCCCGCCCTTGTGCATGAATAATCGATTATTGATGTCGTTTCGGGCCCGGGATTGGACGGACCTGACGGACGCCACGACGGCCATTACACCAGCTCCGTACCACACTAATATGCCACCAACAACATCATTACACACACACACACACACACATATATACAAGTACAGAAAAAGTCATCAAGCGGCCACACTATCACGGTTCGATCGATAACGCAAAGAGTGGCCTCGACGCCCTGTGGGCAACTTTGTCTAGAGAGAGAGAAAGAGCGAAAGAGCGAGGATAGGAAGCGGGCGAGGTGTCACTCACTTACATCAAGTTTGCTGCTACCACTTCTGGCCACTTCTTGACTTGTGCGAGCGAATGTGTGTCCTTCCTTTCGCCCCACAAAATCCCCCCGTCCCCCCAAAGCAAGTTAAGGCAACAACGATTGCATCGGTTGGTTGGGGCAACAAGACCAAAAAAAAAAAAAATACCCACCCGGGCCAGAATGGAATGGATGAATGAATGATTAATGGACTGCACGCACACGCATCATCTCCCCGTCGGAATGGGACTGACCCCGAGTCTCTCCTACCCTCTTCGCTCCTCCGCCAACAACAGCCATTCGGTCATGTTTGTGTACGATCCAAGAACTAATAGACCCGGGTCGGAATGGTTCTTTCAGATTCGGAGTGGACCCGTCTTTTTTTAGGCGTATTGCCGTCTACAGCTGGGCAAGCAAAACGAGGAAGCGAAAACGAAAACAAGCAAACCCATTGGCCCATCGGCTCGTTACGAATCGTTTGGCGTATTTTTGCGCACACACGGACGGTTTGCCGCCAGGACACGCTGTTGAGTCGCTCTGCTCTGTTTGAAGTGGGTCGTCCGGGCGTTACGCATCCAAATGCCCCTCCCGAAAAGCTTCCCGCCTGGGGGTTTGTATTTCTAGCTCCCGATCTGGGTTTTTTTTTATCTGTGTCTTGCTTTCTGCGTACGGTACACCATAACTCTCTGGATCGGTTGCAGATACACAGTAGTATCTAGCAGCGTTTGTACGGAGTTACGCGTTACGAAGAAAAAGGTTCAGCACAAGAGCTAGCAGAATGAAAAGGGAATCTCTTGTTTTTGCCTTCCAACGACAACGACGGATGAACAAATTAAATCGCACCGTGTACCAAATGCTGAAGCACATTCAAATTAACCTTCCGTAGCCGGGCATTCCTGGACATGGAGGTTTTTTTGTTTTGTTTTTGGTTCAGTACATAGCTTTCACGTTTGCTTGTGGAAGGTGCTGGAATTAAGCGTAAAACTTAATCCACCTGGAGGAACGCACCGTCAAGCTTTTTCAGCGGAAGCTTATTTCACTGGAGTTTTCTGGCTTGCGAAGAGAAAAGTCAATCAAGTGTCCGAGGAATCATATTACTGGATTCAAAGCTATAATTGGAAGCAGCTTCTAGGAAGAAGGATATGTTCGCTGACTTGAGTTTCAGGGGAAGATATTAGTGACTGTAATCCATAAGAAGGCCCTTAATTAATTGATTTGTTCAATTGATCCTTTAATCCATTATTTAGTATCAGAACTTCTTCTTCTTCTTTGGCTCAACAACCGATGTCGGTCAAGGCCTGCCTGTACCACTACTTGTGGGCTTTGGCTTTCAGTGACTAATTGATTCCCCCCCCCATAGCAGGATGGTCAGTCCTACGTATGGCGGCGCGGTCTATTTGGGGATTGAACCCATGACGGGCATGTTGTTAAGTCGTACGAGTTGACGACTGTACTACGAGACCGGCCCTTAGTATCTTAACATGCTGACTAAAAGTGCGAAGAAAATTGATTCACGTTATCACATCACGTATTTTTTTAAATAATTGTATTTCATGTGAGGCTTATTACATTAACTTAGTAAGAAAGTAGATAGAGAGAAAGAGAGAGATAGATAATTATGAAAATAGAGAAAGATAAAGAAAGAAGAAGAAAGAAAGTAGCAAAAAATCAAAGTCCCTACTGCGTTACAAACGATATTCTAGAGTAGACCCAAACAGTGGTGCCGTGACCAGGATTGTTAAGGGGAAAAATGATTTTAGGAGCATTTTTGAAACATTTTTGAATAATTTTGAAGCAATTCAATTGAGCATAGGTAAAAAATCATGCAACGAATTCAGCAACATATGAGAAAATGTCCAGCATTCTTCAAAAACCATGTAAATATGGTATAACAGCTATGAATTAGTTTTTTCTTTCTAAAACACTGACTACAATGTCTTGATCCATGCATCAAAGTAATAGAATGTCGCTTCAGCACTACCAATAAACACTCTAACGTTTGACAATGTTGACTTTACTGTGCGGTAAAATTTAAAGCACGAAAGAAGCAACCCATCGGCACAGATTTAACAGCCAACGACGACGACTACACTTTTTTGTATTTTTTTTTTGTGTGCGTCAGTATGTGTCATCTAATTTCAAATCAAGCACAACCGCAAACGAGGCCCTGCAAACGAACGATAAAAAAACCTTCCCAAATAAAGGACACCTTAAAGAAGCAGTAAAAGATGGACACCAACTACCCAACTCCAAACTCTTCCCCATTCGAAAGCCATCAGTCCCCAAAAGTCCGCAGCAAAACACAAACGGTCTAGCTATAAAAAAGAATAAAAAACCCACACACTGAAATGCTACCAGAAACCAAAGAAGAAAAAATACAACGAGCGGTCGCGACATAAAACAAACGAAATCACGGCACCGGGGTGGTGTGGCTGCTGGTTTGTTAGGCGTCGTAATCTAAGGCCCGGGGAGTTTGATTGCGGGAAACACAGGGCCACCGGCAAAAGGTGTAGCCCGCACGCTCAAGTTCACGGAACGGCGGGTGAACCTACAATGTTGTGGGCTTGGTGGATGCGAAGAAGGAGCGGTTGCCAGCATCCAATGGGGGGAAAAAACACAAGAAATGAGATGTAAAACACATCTTGATTTCTTCGCCTACCGGTCGGTGTCCCCCCCCCCCCGTGTCATGGCTCGTGGTGTTGTGTGAGCTTTATTTTTTCGCGCTCACACCCGTTTGGAGCTGCTTTCTTCAAGGGAACCATCATCATCATCATCATCACGCGAACGGTTTCATCCCAGCGAAGGGAAGTGATAGCAGCAGTAGAGTAGCATCTTTTGCATTTATTCCACCACTTCTCGGTCGCTCCGTTTAATGCCTAAACCGTCTTTGCCGTCTTGTGTCGTTTGAAAGTTGTCTCTCTAGCCCACGCTCTTGCATCTTTTATCTTGCCAGCGCCGCGAACTCCGTTGGCGTGATTGGGCCACCTTGTGGCGGGGGCCGGTAAATGCTCGAAGAACAGCCGTAACTAACCCAAATCCCACCGTGAAAGTTTTGCTGCCAGTTCTGCGGGCAAGCGATCAATGGTGATGATTTTTCGGTTAGTATGACCCGGTCTGCAACACCATTCCATGTTTTGATGCTTCCTATGGGACGGCAAGCTTCCTTCTCTGTAGCTTATCGTGCGTTGGTACGGTTCGTCGCTTCGAGTTTGCCTTTTAGGTGACGTTTCATCGCGATACGATGGTCAGCACATCCTGTCCGGCACATCTTCCGATGGCCAAATGTCTAGAGCTAAAGCTGACCCAAAGATCCCGGAATTAGGTGAATAATCCTGTGGATTGGAGCTTTCGCATCGACCGAAACGATTCAGTTCACTCTCGGACCCAGTTCACTAGACAAAATAGCCGTTAGCTTGCAGAAAAAATCAGTAACCAATGGTAAGACTTCTGTAAAATACAATCGAAAACCACAAACACTTCACACAGCAAATCAAAGATTGCGTGACGGACGGCTGCTTGACTGCGGCGGGTCTGCATGTGCATTATGCATTTGCGGGACCAGAGAACCACACCACCCCTCAAGTGCCTGTGGGTGACCAATTTTCCATAAACACCATTTTCCCATCGAACCGTCAGACCCAAAACAGACTGCACTCTCTTCTCTGCTTGTAATGCGTTTGAAAGAGATAATACCTGGCAAGAACTGCTCTTGCTGCACACAGTTGCAAACTACTTCTGCTACACACCTTCACGAAAAACACTCTCAGCCTGAACGTAACCTAACGGAGGGGGAGACGAGAGAGAAAGAGAGCATCGAGGGAGGAAACAAGTCTCCGGAAAGTGGTCAGCAAACGCCGTGTGCCGATGGCAAAAACCCCGACGCGCCGCAAACCTCGGAAGCCTCGGAAACAAATCATCCGGAAAATGGGTGGGGGATGGGGGGGGGGGTTGGGGGGGAAACATCTATCCTCCTGCTCTTTCCACAAACAAAAAACCGTTCTAAGGGCAGTGGGGGTTGAAGTGCCGCGCGAAAAAACGACACCGAAAACGGCACGAGCACGAGGGCAGCGCACTTGAAAGGTTTGGGCATTGGGGCGATGGTGTAGGGTAAAAGGTTTTTTTCCACAAGTTCTTTCCTTCTCTCGAGTTGTGGTTCATGCTTTCGGTGCGCTATTTCTGTATCTCTGTCTTTGTGTGTGTGTGTGTTTGTGTTCAGAAGACGAGAAGAAGAAATTGGATGTGATGGGATGCTGAGGCGCGGACTGGAGCCACCAGCAAGAGGTCAGACCAAGGCAATCCGGAACGGTATGCTAACGCCAAGCTCCCAACACAGCCCACAAGCCGATTGGGATCGTAGGAAGGAAAGAGCACACAAAACCGGAAAGAAGACGTTCAAGCAAGTGAGAGAGATGATGAGAGAGAGAGAGAGAGAGAGAGAGGGAGAGCCACACGGATGAATTTGTATACAACTTAGATGCGATCGAAAGCTTTCCGGTTTGTTTTGGATGCGTGGAGGTGAAGAGGAAGAGCAAGAACGAGCGTGCGGCAGGGAGAGCTTGGGAGTAGGGAGTACCATTCAATTTGGATGTACTGACCGATTGGTTCGTTTCTGGTGGCCTCGCGGAGAGTGAAGAGGAGCGGCAAGGAAACCGTTCCGTTTATTCCATTCCCCAATTGGTGCGCCCCAAGCTCTTCTGCCACTCTTTTGCCTTCCGTCGCTCAGTCCAGGAGCGGTCCAGGCCTGCGAGGCTGTATACAGTACGTACTGATGAGCGTTGCTCTTCTCGCTCTTTCTGTGTGTGAAGCCTCAGCTGGGAAAAAGGCAATCGGCACCGTTGCGGGCAAGCACCAACGTAACCCATAGCAACGAGCGTGAGCCGAGCCGGAGCGAAACGTAAGCGACGGACTCATCCCGACTCATCGGCTGCTGCAGCACCAGCAGCAAGCTCTTCTCCCGAAATAGGGGGTTTGGGCAAACTCTTCGTTTAGAATGTGCGCTGGCGTAACGAAAGCAACAAACAGAAGAAGAAAAAAAACGAATAAGCAATAAATCTTTGCATCAATGAGCCGGGGATGCCCGAGACCCGTCGGAGAGCCCATCGGAGGGAATTAACGATAGCTGAGAGATGAGGTGGAGGTAACGCTAGAATCGCTGGAATTAACCACACTTTCTGTGCGTTGATCTGTGTGTCCATGTCTCTTCTGGACATCACTTGTCCACGGGCTGCTTTTTCTAAAAGGGTCAGCCTCAGTTTCATCTACACGTTGCATTGCGTTTTTTTATTTTGTGAGCTCTTCTCATACTTTAGTTCCAAACGAACGTCTTACTTAGGGGAAGATAAACTTCAAAACGCACATGAACAAGCGATGAAGATGATGAAAGATGACGGGCTCTCTTTGCAATTGAATGCCCGGGGAAGAAAGGTCGGTGCGAAAATGGCCAAAAACTTTAAAAGTTTAATGGGATATGAAAAGTGGGATCTCGGTTGCAAACTGCGAAAATCTGCGGGAAAGAAAGAAAGAAGCGTTTGAGAAATAAAAAATGGCAAAAAAGTGTTGCCAGACGCGAGCAAAAGAAGATGGGAAAAGATGAGCTGTGAGAAACACTCCTCTACGCAAAGCGGGAAGATTGAAAGAACGCAAAGCGTTTACTGGCTCTCTACTGGGGCGACACTTGTACAGCCAGCTGAGTGACAATTGGTCACTCTTAAACGGGATTAGAGCTCTTTAATTTGGAGCTCATCTTGCTCCGGGAAACCCATTATTGGGTGTTAAGAATAATCAATTATTGTGAAGGTTTTTCTTTCACGGGTTTTCTTTAGCTGCAACAAAATCCTTCCAAATCACATTACTTTTTTTGGTGTTTTTCCCGTAAAAAGAGAGCAAAAGCTTTTTCCCGTTGGACTCCTACACTTTATACGTGTACGTGTCGGTGCGTCGTGTTTGTGTGTTTGTGTCGACAAGAAGTAAAAGCGATCCAACGCTTTCACACGTAAAACTGGGTTGGTTTGTGGCGCATCTCTGCGTCTCTGCGGAGCCCTTAAACCTGCATCCTTAACCGCAGGTACGGTGTAACGAATGTCACCGTGCTTTGGCGAGAATGCAAAGGGAAGCACTGGGAAGGGCGAGGGAAAGAAAAACGATTTCCTCTACCCGACCGACCGTACCGTTGCAACGTCGGAAGCGTACCGAACCCCGGAACCGAACCAAAACTGATCCTAATTTATTGAAAATTAGATTTTGGACTTGGACTTCGACCACTTTTGCCGAAGTTTTCCCTTGCGCTCTTGCCAACGAGAACGAATCCGGAAATGGGATTTGTTGGTGGAAGAGAGCCCGGTACGCTTCGGAATGCTTGCAACCGGTGCATCTCGTTCGCCAGTAATTTGCATCTCGATGTCCCGCCGGTCGAGGCGTGGAAGAAAAAGAATCTCTCGCAGCCGAATGTTTTATGGAATTTCATCTGATTTTATCACGGGCATTTGCAGTGATGTCGCAGCGAGGGAAAACGGTTTGCTGGAAGCGAGCGGTGGTGGTGGTAGAGTGGCGTGAAATTTACCGCCCAAAAGTGAAATTGCGATTGGGAGATGGAACAAGAACGGTAAAACGTGGCCATGTTTTCTCCTCTCCCGGAAGGACAGGATTGAAATCGCATCACTGGAAAAGGGATGGAGCAAACAAAAATCTGATCATCCCCGGCGGGGAGAAAGGTAAGGTAGCTCCTACAAAAAAGGAGTTAAATTTAAATTTAGCAAGAAAAAGGTATTTTGTGTATCATTCGATGGTGGTTTTCTGGGTGTTTTTTTATTCAACTGTACATAAATTCTAGTGAAATCTTCGGGCGGCAATAAAGAAACGAGGAGAAATCTAACCTATTCCGCTTAAACATCGACTTACAAAAACTACCCGAACACTGGCTACATAATTTAAGACGCTAATGTACGTTTATGTTCGAACCTGGGGGCACAACACGATGAGTCAGAGAGTCAGGGAGGGGAGGGCATCACTTTTGCAAATGAGTTTCGGATCAATCCCGGATCTGCGCCCGGGAGGACCTCCCACAATCACAACGCAACGTGTTTGCGGGCAGCCCAAATTTTTAACTACCTTTTCATCAAATCCCGGGGCTCACTGGCAGGTAGGCAAATCGGCCCAATCGTTAGCTGCGTTTTTTTGTGTGTGTTCTTCCCTGGCAATAGCCATCGGCGGGTCCGATAAGTAAAATGATAGATTAAGTGGTTTGGATTCGATTTTCCTGAGAAACTGATCGAAAGAGGGTTTTTTGGCGTGACCGGGATTGTAATTAGGTTGGAGAAGAAGTGATGACAGGAATAAACGTATGGAGAAAGACCCCGAAAGTATAGAGAAATTCGGGCAGTTTAGATAGGCTAGAAGTCGTATCTGAAAGTTTGAATTCTGAGGATATGCTACAGTTTTCATTTGAAGTCTGGGCACATCTCTAGGCAATCTCATTAGATTTTAGAGAGTTAAGTCATGTATCCAAGAACATCACTTTCTTTGATGATTTCCAGTGAAAATCTTTGTTATTTGAGGTACTCTTAAGCTCTTTAAAACTTGTTACTAAGACTTCTAATAGGAAATTTGTTTTCAGGCAGCATGACACAGTGTTGAAATACTCCAAACTTAGCTTATGACCTCAAATATAGCCTTTTTCTTTGCGATCTCCGGATAGATCTTCTCTAATCAAATCCATCGAGCTTACAAACAAAAAAAAACGCTCAAGCCTTCATCCAGCCTTCGCGGTCGGACTTTGTGGGAAACAAATTAAAAACTGACCCAAGAATTATGACCCTCCAATTTGATGCTACGCAAACGTCCGAAACCCGTAAGAAAATAGAAAATAGAACCCGCCGAGTTTGGCTATTTTTCAATCGACAGCCGAACACTCTCTCTCTCCTTCCTTCTAATCGTGTATCGACAACGTTTTTGCCTACGCCTTTGAACCGTACCGAAACATCCCGCCCGGTGATCATTGAACCTCTTGAAAAGTGACCCGTGGAACAAAACGAAAAAAAAAAGCACCAGTCTCCACCATCCGAATGGCAATAAGATTTTTGATTTGTGACCCACGGTAGTCTTCGGTTCAAACAGGCAATCAAAAACCAAAAGCCCAAAAAAAGGGCCCTCCGTTTTTGTGGGATATGCTCGCGGAATGTTTTCGATGACGTTTTTGTGCGTGTTCATGTGTGTGTGTGTGTAGCTGTCCGCTCATAATAAGCAACATGCCCCTTTTACGTCAAATCAAATGCCGAACGGCAACACTGACCGAATGACAGTAATAAACTCATCCACACTGTCGCGCCTCGTACGCGTCGCGCATCGTTTGTCTGTCGCTCCCCCCGTGCAGTGCGTCACAGGAGAAAATTCATCTCCTCTTTCCACCCCATTCCTCCCATTTTATGGCCAGCTTCTTCACAGTTTTTGATCGCCAAACTTGCCCTGCATCACTCGATTTCGATAACTTTTTTACCGTTTTTTTTTGTTTTGTTTGCTTGTCTCATGTTTTTTCTTGCTTAATTTTATTCCCATTCTACGTTGGTTGCGCTTGTTTTATCTTTCTTCCTTCCTCTCTCTCTCTTTCTCTTGCTCTCTTTCATTTGCTTCTGACATGTTTTCTCCACGACACTTACATCGTCGTCATTTCGGAAGTTTGCGCCCTTTGCTGTCCCTTCGCAGTCCGTGCGCTTTTATCTTTATCGCTTGCGCGTCTCGATCCCGCAAACGAGGGAGCGCCAATGTTGTGGCAGCTTGCCGTGTCGTGTAGACGTGGTTTTTTTTTAGCCTCCATACCACAATCACCACCTCCCCGAAAAGCTATGGGCAAGCGGGCGAATGAATGAACGGCGTAAGACACAACGAACCGAAGAGAGGAAACAAAAAAACAACAAACTCCAAAAACGACGTCTGTCCTTGCCTTGATCAATTCGCCGCTTGCAATCATTCCCCACGTCCCTCAGAGCGTCTGGACTATTGATAATATTTTTACAGCTCTTCGTCGCCGTTCGCTGTCGTCGGGATCGCGCGCCGCTATCCCCGTTTTGTCGCACCGTCGCCCGCCGCCCCGGATGGTCACCTTCGAATGGCAGGCAGTAAAATTAAATTACGAGCAAACGAGCGATAGTTTGTGGACCCTGGTCGTGGATCAAAATCTCTCCCCGTTTTGGGCGGAGCTGAAGGGATGGCTAGCGCCGGGTAAATCTCCTGCGCCACAGCTGGAGGGATGATAATGATAATTTCGTTAGCGTTAGCATAGCGCAAGCAGGTCGGCGAAGGAAGGAAGGAAGCAAGGAAGCGGCCGGGTGGCTGCTATCATCTTTTCCATCCTTTCTTCCGTGTCTACTATTCGCTTCTCATTTATGTTGCACCTTCCTCTCCACTACCACGCGCCGCTCCATACACACACACCCATTTCCATAATAAAAATCTTTCCAAAAACATACACACATTCACACACACAACGGCACCGGTCACAAAACTTGAACAAGATTTGCGACGGTTCGTGAAGTTAACGAGCGGAGTTTTTCGCTTAAGCTTTTGTTCTATTTTGACATATGCAAAAAAGTTCGGGCGTTTCGGGCCGTTTGCCGCACCTTTTGCCGCGCACACAGCGCACTGTAGTCACATCAAAAAGCTCTCCCCATTATTGTTGCCTTTTCGAGGGGTTGCAAAAGGAAAGAAAGGGGATGGAAATATGAAAACACTAGCCAAAAACAATCGCACGGTTAAGTACAGTATCATACAGCGAAAATTGGGGTGGGGGTATTTAAGATACAGCTCCTCGCTATACAGGACGTAAACTGGTGGGCAAACATAAACGATTGAATGAAATGCTGAGATCAACAACAGCAACAAACCAGGAGTGTCAAAGTGGGATCAATGCAGGGCAAATTAAAAGTAATTTAAAATTAAAGATATCCTCTTTTGTTAACGTGTTTAAGTAATTAATAATAATAGGTTAATAGTTAATTAATTTACTAACAATAATGTTTGAAGTATTTTAAAGTACTCCAGTGAAGTTAACAGCTAATGCTATTGAAACGATAGGACTCTTTCAAAACTTATAAGTCGTACAAATAGATGTTGAATATATATGAATTGTACAATTGACGAATACTTTTAAAACTGTTGCCATGGAACGTAAGAAAAACTTATATTTTACCAAAAACAAGCCAATACGAACAAAAGAAATTATCATACAAAGCATATCAAAACTATAATAAAACTACAAAAAATGAGATAATATTTTCCAAATAAATTGGAAAGATCAAATAATGGAAAGAGAAATTCAACACAAATAAACGAAAGTGCCATACAAAACATAGCAAAAGTAAAATAAAAACAGAAGAGTAGAAAAAAGGAAACAAGCAAACAAGGAAATAAAGGAAAAAAGGAAACAACAAGGAAATAACATCAAACAAGTAAAATGGAAAGATCAAACAATGGAAATAGGAAACCAATACAAAGAAATGGAATTGTCATACAAAAATATTATTATTATTATTATTATTATTTATTAATCTTCAACGGGCCAATCAATATCAAAAGTAGAATCAAAACAGTAGAATAGAAAAAAAGGAAAAAATGTTTAGATGAAAAAAATGGAAATATTAAATAATATAAAAAGTAATTTCGTACCAAAAGAGAACAAAAAATATTTTAGTGACACTGTAGGAGCCTTGGAGGACTTTTAGGAAAGTAACAAAATCCTAAACAAACAAGTTTGTGACCAAATCTCCATTCTTTCAGTTTATAAATTAAAGATAACAATCTTATTAAATTAACTAGCCAAACGATGGAAATCCAAACTCAGCTGGACTTATATTTTCTGAAAAGTTGCCACTGAATTCGCTACCGGAACATCATTTGGCAACCTACGTTTGACTCCCAAGAGCGACAATGAGGGTCCCCTCACCCCCCCCCCCACACACACACACACACACACACACACACACACACACACACACACACATTGCCCATTTGCGGGCGCCATACGCCCCAAAAACACGTTAGGAAAAATGAGCCACCCAACCGCACTAGCTCACACAACAGACAGTTTTATTGTTTCTCGTTTCGGTAAACGGAGCAACTTTTGACTTCTACCCGTGTCTCTCTACCATCCCTAGGGGGAGGTGGGAGAAGGATGCTGCATCACACACACATCTCTCTTCCCGGCTCGATGGTGAAGTTCGCGCGCTCGCGTAAAGTCACTTCCTTTCCGAGGGGAGCCGTTGCGGGCCGTTCTAGTTCGGTTCACGCCATTCTTCTTTACCGCGCGCACTGCTGCCAGTGCTCATTGTTTTAAGCTCGGCAATCACACACCCAAAAGCTCAGCCAGTAGCAGTGGCCCTATGAGCAGAGCGTCCCCATCGGCTCACTCTACGGTTAGATGATCTATTGTTTATCTTTCGGGCAGGGAGCGCAAGTCATATTGCGGATGTGCTGATTCTTGCTGCAGGATTCGCTGCTTTAAGGGTGCAGGAGGGGAAGGGTGATTTTTATGGTGCCTTTCAATTGCCAAAAAAAAAATGCAGCAAAGAAATGGGAAGTTTGAAAGAATCACCTCGACAGGGGGTGGGTGCAAAATAGCGATAGAGGAAAGCAAAAGCGAAAAAAGCCTGAATGCTAACGCAATAACCAAATTTTAATGGATAATGGGACTGTTGGGTGCAGCAATAACAGGCTGAAGTCTCTCAGAAGCGGGATATAGCTGATGTTTTTTTCGACACTCACCAAACGATATTTTAGATGAGAAATAAGTGTTATCTGCAAAACAAATTGCATCTATCTATTTAATTTTTTTTATGTTTTGCTATTTATTAAATTCCTTTTAAGCTTTGCTTAACTGGACCGTATTAATTTTAGATTAGGGTTAGCTTTAGGTTTAGAGTTAGTAGATAAGTATTAGGTATGCAATTGTATAGCTCTTGAGGCAAACCATTTTCAATCAATCAATAAATCACTTCCACAATTAATGCGCCTGAAAGTATGCAAATTGTGCAACAAAAGTATAATTTCTTCGTGATGTTCATTCATTTTTTTTTATAATCACCCTTTTTGCTTGAAATATTTACTCAACGTAATTCATTTTATGGCACCTGGCGATGATAAAGAAGTCTTAATGAACGACCTTATGAAACTATTATTAAAAGTGTTATCAGGCTCCACCTTTTCGAGGAATCTTCCAACTTTCAGTGTAACATTCTTGCCATCGAAGCAAAACACAGAAGTTAAAATAATTAAGCAACCACAATGCTGAAGCTTGAGCCGAGCAACATCTATCCACCGCAGCGAACGATTCCATGGAATACAGCAAATTTGTGGAATGGAATTATTAAAACCAACCAAATGCAATCCGAGAACAGCGGAAAGCGACGAAAGCATTCGTTCGTTATTTGGAGAGAATTTCTGAATTTTCAGAAGTAAAAACAAAAAATGAACAGAACACTCACTCCCTTCGAGAACATTTCCTGCGGCTTCCCCCTGCTGCAGTGGCGGAAATGCTCGCGAAAAACTCAAACATATACACATGCACAGTTTTACGGTCACTTGATGCCGCGATGAAAGCGATGGACGCGCAGCGATAGCTTTTGCCCCGGTGCACTGGCGTAAAATGTTTATCCTGTGTAAAATTTCATGTTACCGTCATGTTATCTGACCCCTGGAGGCGCTGAACGGGGTGACGGGCGGCGAAAAACGAAGGAAAGATGGAACGTTGCGCGCGACGGCCAATCTTCTGCCGCAAACGGCCAGCAAGCGGCAAGGAATGGTGGTGACGTGCCGGGTGGGCCTTGGGGTGACTTGGAGAGGCAAGCGTTTTTTTCCGACTTCTCCTTTTTTTTTGCTTTCGTTTTCTCACTCTTCCTGCACGCTTTCGAACGGACGTGAACTGCATCTTATCGGCGTCCAGCATCGGCGTTGGCGCATTTTGTGTGTGTGTGTGTGTGTGTTCGCGTTTTTATTATTATTATTCTATCTCGACTTTACCACTGCCACCGTCATCGCCCTCCGTAGATAGGTGTGCATTTTATTAGACAAATAAAGATATGCAAAAAAGGCGGCCCGGGCAAATACACACATCCACACCGCCGATGGATGCCGCGAGTGGCAGCACAAGGGCTAGATAAACGAATCATCTCTCGAGGCTCTGGCAGCAGCTGCAAAAACCCATGCGATGGGACTGCAGGGGGGGGGAAGGGTTGGCCGCTGATGTGGCCACTCGGCAACTGGCTGGAATTTATTTGTTTCGCCTGTCTGCGTTTGCCTGTCCGCGACTTCTCACCTTCGCGGCTCCGTATCTCTGCAACGCTCGCGCGCGTTGGCAAACAGTGCGCACCAAACACCACTCACAA
The DNA here is from genome assembly GCF_016920715.1 of Anopheles arabiensis. Taxonomy (NCBI): domain Eukaryota; kingdom Metazoa; phylum Arthropoda; class Insecta; order Diptera; family Culicidae; genus Anopheles; species Anopheles arabiensis. The sequence goes on from NC_053518.1 coordinate 32,673,957, forward strand.
AATTGAAAATCAACGACAAAACGCAATAAACTAAAACAACACAAAAAAACTAGAAAGAGTGACAGTGGAGCAAGGCAACACCGGAGATGTACACGCGTAAGAAAAGCGAACGAAACGCGATGAATCACACCGCAACTAACAATGCGGCTGGAGAGGTGAAAAGTGAGGCAGAAAAGAAGAAGTTAAAAATAAACCCCATTGGGGGGGAAGAACCAACAATAAGAAAGTGATAAACAAAAGGGAGAAATAACAACAGCAAACAAAAAAAAATGGTAACAAAAAAGAAACAGAAGGGAAGAGATAAACAAAGACAACAAACAGGCGAAGCGCGAAATTAAATTACTACACTATTTAATTAAAATTATAAATAGAAGCGAGAAAGTGCGCTCTGGGTTGTCTGTGACTAGGGGGGCTTTTGTGTGTGTGTGTGGAGGAACGAAGAAGTAGGTTAAAAAGAATTCAAAAAACAAACGAAGACACCCGAAAGCTGCCGTGATGTGACTTTACCATTTAGTCGTGGACTGAAAAGCCATGCCTTTGGAAAAACGCTTTCACACAGCTGCAACTGCTGGTTAATGCAACTGCAGCTAGTGCATTCAGCAAACGCTGGGAGGTTTATAGCCCCTCGTCGGTCGCTTCCTCCTGTCCCTTTTTGGTTAATCCGTAATAATAAGTTCGCGAATCTTCGCCCCAGCTGTCGCTCACGATGGATTGTGTGTCTATTATTAAGGTTTGTGCTGGGTTTGTGTGCACGAATTCCGGGTATTTGAAAGTTTGTTCCGTCCCAACTTTTGGGACCTTCATACGGGGAAGATGACAACGAAGCAACGAAGGAAAAAAGGAGAGAGCTTTAACAGTTGGGGTTGTTTTTATTAGAGAATCTCTTTTTTTGTTTACTTTACGGTTACAAAAAAAAAAACACACACACACACACACACAACCCCACAAGCAGAGAGAATGATTTCACGCGAAAAACTAATAAGACTGCCACGCGAACCCTGAAGCGAGAGTAAAAAAAACGCCAATTCTCTACCGTCTAAAAGCTTCCCACATCTTTGCCAAAACTTACCGAGGTGACCGAGTTGACGGGCGCTTTTGTGCATCAAGTTTTTCACTCCACGGCAGGGGTGGGAGCTGCGAAGAGAGCCATCAGCCCTGAGTCGGTAGAATCGTTTCAGGATGGATTCATAGAATTGGAAGCTTTTTGCGCTCTTCCACTGAGGAAAAAAGCACCGCAAGTAAACGAAAACTTCCCCACACGTGGTGGAGAAGGAAAAGGCTGGCAGCAGGGAGAAGGTGGGGGGGAGGTCACGCGAAATAAAATCTGACACTGAATAGAACTTAGACCGAGGCGCGACCGAGCCGCAAGCCTCCCAAGTGAACTGAACGGAACCCAAAAAATGAAAATAAAAAATCACACGCAAAGCAGTCGCGAAAAGAAGCCAGCCCCAAACAGAAGGTCGCCATTTTCGCATACCACCCCAAGAACAGGAAGGGAAGGGAGGATGTAACGCGTGCGTTTGTGCGATTTTTACTTCCCTCCCTGTCTCTCTCATACACGCTCTGCTTGCCGCTTTACAGCGCAACAACGCAGTAAAAACACACTAATGGTCACATACAGCCAGAGTACACTACACTGGCGGCTGGAGCAGTGAAAAGCACCCTCAGCACCCAGCCCGAATAGTCATCCCCTGAAGCCAGCAGCGGGAGTGGGGGCGGGGAAGGCTAGGAGTGACCAATGGGGTCGGCGGGGGTAATGGAATATTCGCCCGAAAGTGGCGAGATTGTATGGCACAACAATAGAGAATCGTTAATCATTTTATAACCCACCCAAACGAACCGTCCCCAAAACGGGCACGACACGCCGGCTTCGTAGATAAAGGCGACCCCACTGCCACCCCCTAAGGAGGGGGACCACGGGAGAAGGGAGCACGGAACGCACGCGTATGTGCAAAATGGCCCTCTGTAACGCTTCCTCGTTCCCTTCACTCTCTCTCTCTCTCTAGTTTTTTAACAGTCCACACAACTCGGAATGGCATGACCTCAGTCGCAGTTCGTAGGTTTTGTTTAAAAAAAACCCCAACACACATGAGCACACATAAGCACACACGAGCAAAAATATCAGCAGCAGCAACAAAAAAACTCCTTACACAATGTGTGGGAGCAACATAAAGGCAGCATAGTGCAGCATAGAAAGAACAACAACCCGGAGTGAGCGAGCGAGCGAGAGGAAAACAACAACAAAAACGGCATTCAAACCATCACTAGCAGGCCACCGCATTAGAAGCAACAGCCACAGCACACGAGTTCGAATGGTCAGTAACGCATGTCGCCTTTCCCCTTCCCTCCCATCCCATTTTCGGCTGCTGCGCGTGTGTGTATGTCTTTTTTTTTTGTTTCCCTCTATCCCCAACCCAAAGGGGTGGTTAAGGTCCCAGCAAACAAATTCCCGCCGTATGTGAGAAAGATTAGAAACAAATGAACCGGCGCACGCTCACACACATTTGTGCGGATCTCGTCGCTAACAAATGAATGGCGTTCTGGGGGTGCGGCAAGGGGTGGCGTTTTTTTTTTCGGTGAACTGGTAACGAACGGTTGCATGCGTTGGAGTGTATGTGATTTGAATGGATGATAGGGTGGATATGGTATGGTTAGTAGTTAGAAAAAAATCGGCACAAAAAGTCGGACGGGCGACCACAGAAACGCTAGAAAAAAACTACAATGGAAAATCTTGCCCTGTGTGGTTTAAGATTCGTGGGTACTTACCCCTAGAGGGCAAAATGAGTTATTCTCGCCTACTATAATGTGTTATAAACTGTTGTTGGTAGCGTTTAGTCGACATGTGTAACAAATTAAGCTTCACAAATACAAGGACTTGGAAAAGTTATTTTTTTGTTTTTCTTATTTTAAAGACATTAAGAAAGAAGTATAATATAAAAAATACATTTTAGTAAAAGGAAAAGGAAAAGGAAAAGGAAAAGGAAAAGGAAAAGGAAAAGGAAAAGGAAAAGGAAAAGGAAAAGGAAAAGGAAAAAGAAAAGGAAAAGGAAAAGGAAAAGGAAAAGGAAAAGGAAAAGGAAAAGGAAAAGGAAAAGGAAAAGGAAAAGGAAAAGGAAAAGGAAAAGGAAAAGGAAAAGGAAAAGGAAAAGGAAAAGGAAAAGGAAAAGGAAAAGGAAAAGGAAAAGGAAAAGGAAAAGGAAAAGGAAAAGGAAATAAGATGACCATAAATGTATAAGAAACAGAAAGAGATAAAGAAAACAGAAAAGGAAATATAAGGAAAACAGAAACAGAAGATAAAAAAGAAAAACAAAAAAAATGGAAAATAAAATTAACAAATCGTAATGTACAAACAACACAATCCAAAGTACAAAAAAGGCATCTGCTTGTGTAAACCTTCTTGCATTATAACGCCTCAAAAATAAAACAAAAAAACATCTTGTTTGAACACCATGATTTCCCTTTCCCCCGAGGCCAAAAAAACTCCTTTCCGCACCACAATCTTATGCTAATCGAATCGAAGACAAATTTACACAGCCCAAATTACATTACCCCATACCCCCAACCATGTCAAATGGTTTTGGCGTTTTGTTCAGGGGTTTTTTACCCTCCATTGTACACACTTGGTGATAAAAAAAACCGCCTCAGTAATACATCACACGCACTTTGTATGGGCGTAAACCATCAATCATTTTACCTCGATAACAACAATAACGATTTTGTAATCGTCGCACAAAGCGCAAACTCATCTGCATTCGTCGTTTGCGCCTTATGGAAGGTTTTGTTTGATATAGGAAAAAACGAGTGCCCAACAGTAGACACATAATAGCTTCCGGTATGCCTAACCCCGAATGAGGAGCCTTTTTGTTTGTTGTTGGTGCGTTATTAAAATCCGGCCCAAGTGACAAATGCATCCCGCTCCCTCCACTGTCATCAATATCAATCAATCAATCAATAAGATCAAAAAGAGAACGGGAGCCCCACGGTGGAGCGTGCAGATAAGATGTAGAAAAGCGAAGCGATCATCCCGCGTTTGCCGTCTTTTGTTGACACAATAGAAAATTGAATTACTTAACCTTCCGGCGAAAGGGAAAGTGAATACAGTGAAAATCGGGAAAGGGGTAGGTGCTGTGCGTGGTGTTAATGGAGGCTGAGAGACAAGATAAAACATCCCCCAAAACAAACGTCAAAAAGGCGGTCTTATCCATTTTCACAGTAAAATATCCCGCGTGACTTGCTTCTCGTTGGATCGCGTGGATAATCTCTAATAAATGGATTCGTCTTTTGTGCGTGAGTCGCACGGATCGCATCACTTTTCTGTCACTGCAGCGAAACAAACAACAGTAAGCCAGTACAGGCCGGGGTTCTTGGTTATTCGCCGAGGTGGATAGGATCTGCGAGCGCGTACTGCGCGCCTGCTCCACCAAGAAGTGTCGAAACTCACACCATCTCCTGTCCTGGTACGCCACCTGGACTCACCCTTAAGTCTCCCCTTCTACCCCCTCACTCCTCCTCCTACTCCGGGATCAGAGGTCCGCCGTAGCACCGCCGTTGTGGACCAGCGCGAGTCATTTGTTTGATTTAATTTGAGGATAAAATTCCGCAAAGATTTGTGTTGCTCCGTCGCTTCGCGTTGGAACCGGACCAGAGCCAAAAGACTGGTGCCGATCTCCGACCTCTCTTCGCCCGCTTCTTACCACACCACCAGTCCACCTTTGGTGGCCAATTGTTGGTGTGTTTGTGTGCATGTTGGAGGCGATTTCTGGGGAGTTTGTTTTGATTCGTACGTTAGTTCCTTTCGAATAGATCGCTCCGTCCCGTTAGCACCAGTGCAGAAGAAGCAATGCGTGTGTGTGTGTGTGCTAGTGCCGTTCATTCGGGGTGACTTGTTCCGAGGGATGATAAATTAACCTCCAAAATAGAAACCTCCGCGTCTAGCACGCTACCCCCCCTTGTGAAGTGTGGCCGCCGCCCAGTAGTCCACACGGTGCCACCCCGAAATTGCCACCAAATTTCACAATTCTTCGCTGCGGCTCCCATTGTGCTTTCGGTGATGTTTTGTGTGCCCCGGGAGCTGTCCCTCTCCCAATACTTCCTCTTTTCAAAAAGGGGCCGCGGCTTACCAGACAACGGCAGCACACTTACAGCAACACAGCAACACAGCTCGGTCGGAGGGAAGGCAAATGGCCCAAAACGCACCAACCCGCGTTCTGGCTATTGTTTATGGCGGGCGGGAGGGCTACGTTTGGGAAGAATTGATGGTGCCGTTGATGATTGTGCCCGGGCGTAAAGACCCTGCACCGGCCCCTGAGGGGGGTAAAGAATTTCGCGCTGCCTACGCGGGACCACTTCGGGACCGGCTGCAACACAATCGGGACGTCAAAACAACGTGTCAGTGACGGTACGGTGATGATGATGATGATGATGATGCTCCCCGATCCCAACGGTGTGCCGTAACGGAAGCGAACCCCTTACTAATCCACGCCCGCCTTTCCCGCTCCCCGGGGGTAAGATTTGGTGTCTGACAACTCTATGAAAAATGGATTAGCTGGCAGCTAGCTCGAAGTGGCTTTTGCGTTGCGTTTGTTGCAGGGAAGAGTCGAGTCGCGAGCGCGATCTTGATCCGTGTCGATCGTTCGACCGCCGGGACACCGTATCGACAGTGGGTTCAGCACGACTGGGCGGTTGGACAGAATGATGGATACGCCCGGTGCAGGCGTGAATAGTGGAATGCTAGATCGCCATCTCTTCTCAGTCAACATTACGATTGGTATGGATATGTTTTGCATTGCTATTATTTAAATTGCTTTCTCGATTTTATGGATTTTGGAACTTTCAAGCAAAGGTTTGGTGTAAAGTGTTGGTGTTTTGTAAGAGATTTTAAAAGTTTGGAGAGCAAATGGCTTGTTGAAATGAAGCGTTTAATACATGCCGGAATTGAATAGTTGAACGCTTTTCGAGTTGCAGTTGTCCAACCATTTTGTAATGTTTTAGAATCTACAAAAATCTCATGATTGGACAAGGAAAGATTCATTTTTTCTTATGCAAAAAGGATCCAATTAGTAAGCAAATATGTAATAGTACGGCGCGATCAAAGTTTATCCGGTGAATTCTTATTGAATTGGAAAAAAAGTTCCAACCTCTCAATGAAAGGATCAAACGTTTCGATTCATTTATTGAAAAAACAAAAGTAAAACAAACAAAACACAGGAGTGGAACTAGGTAACATTTAAACATATAAAGCAAATTAGTTAAACTATTAGTTTTTGCATGTCAAATGCACTAAAACGTATAAAAAATGTAGAAAGAAAATCACGCATAAAAAGGATATTACACTGTTTTCCGGCTCAGTTTTCAATGTGAACGGCTTTATTCAAAACTTGCAAGATGTTTTTCAACAGCTGTCATCATTTGTAATCGTTAAAAAAACTTCTTGCGATTATTGACCAATACCGTTCGTATTAGCAACTGACGTGGAACCTGGAACAGTGTCACATCCTCTGCATGAACGGCAAATATGTAATTTAAGTAGATGGATATACTAAATAACGTTCACACTATTTCAAAGCCAATGTTTCCATATTTTCAACAAGCTTTCACTTAATATGCGTCATTACTTAATACTACAAGCTATGTTGTTTGTTAATGAATTTAACCCACATTTTCAACAAGCTTTCAAATTATTTGACACTTCTTTCAATTTGATTATTTTTCGCAGAAAGCAGAAATTTGTATCAAATTCATGTAATTCTATATAGTTCTCTTATGTTTTAGCTCAATTTGTTTGGTAGCAATTGTCAAAGTGTACTTTTAAAATCTGTCTCGCTTAATCATCACATCATCAGTTTATTTCACAAAACTTCACAAGGCTTCACAAAGCCTTAAAGTTTCACAACCGTTAGCATCTACTGATTCCGACTTTTGGCACAGATAAAGAACAATCTCAACATGGAAGTGATTTTCTTCAACAAAGTCATTCGCAAGCCGCAATGCTTTCGTAATTCAATCAAATCTCCTGAGCCCCACAATAAGATCTATTTTTAAGCTAAGTTTCCCCTCCTGGCGAAAGAAAAATATTGCCGAAAACTTTCCCGTGTTGATGAATGTGCAATTTTGTGCCATTTTCTGACCACTGCAATCCACCATCGTTCACCGATGTGTACGTAGCACACCCAGCGCCACGCGCTTACAACAATCAACCAAAATCATCATCCATCGATGCGTGTGCGTGTGTGTGTGTACGTGTTACAAAACAACAAACCAAAAAGAGCGAAGATTCATCACCAGATGGAAGGAGGCACAGCACGAGCGACCGGTGGGCCCTTCGGTGCAATGGAAATGAATTAATCATTCGGCCATTGGATTTAGGGGGTGCGGAGGGAGGTCTGTACCTTTTCCCCCATTGGGGAGGGAAGAATTTTTCTCACCTGGCATGTTGGCACCTCCAAGCCTTGGTGGTGGAGGTTAGAGCAGACCAGAGGGACGGATGTGAGATTGAGAGATCGTAATGATTAAACCAGCAGCAGGAGCAGTATGGTGTAGCAATCGTGGAGTCGCCCGGTACACTGTGTGTGTGTGCGTAGATGAACCCGGAGGTCATTTCGGAAACGCTCCGAGGATCGATCGATCCCAATCCTGGTGTGAGCGCAATATTTTTCCCTCCTCAGCCAGCCAGCCTACCTTGCTTTGGCGTCACTCATTTGTCTAGGGCTGGGATGGCACCCCTGCCGGGCTGCAAGAGCACATAGCTAGAGAGCGAAAAACATTAAACATAACTGGAGGGCATAGCCATTTACGAAACAAAACACAAATCGCTCTAACACTGCCACGTAGCAATCATTTGAGGGGGGAGGGAATCCAAAAGGGACTGGTCTTGTTTGGGAGCATCATTTTTCATGCACCTCAGATGCCATCGATTCCATCTGTGAGAGAGATCTCCTTTCCCCCTGTATCTCTCTCTTTTTCGTGGAATGCCCCAACTAACGGTGTGATCTAATGACAGAACGCCCCGAGCTGTAGCGTGAAGTGACGTATGCCGTCGTGTGGCAATTGGTAAAGCTACCGTTAAGCCTGGAACTGGAGCATGGAGCAACAAAAGCGTCCGAAAATTAATGCTCCTTCGCATAAGCGCGCATAAGATGCATCTCGATCGGTGTGGCAATGTCTAGCAATGTTCCCTCGAGTTCCCCCTGAGCTGTCACACCAGTTTGCTGAAGCCCTCGACAACCCCCCTTAAAGGGACGGTCGGGCCCCCGCTCGATACAATCGTTTAATTGTGTACGTGCGAGTGTGTCTTACTTGTCCCGGGGTTGATGGGGCAAATTGCAAGGCACGGCGTTTGATTTCTTTTATCGCTTCGCGTTCGACACTTTTTGCAGCTCTGATCTCGCGACCAACGATCAACATGGTCTTTGCTTTTCCCAACCGTTCGTTGCGCGATGCAAGCCCCAGCCGCCTGTCCGGAGATTTGTGATTGATGGATCTTGCCGGGCGTATCGAAGCATTAGCGCCAAACCACATCGCAAAGCAAAGCACACAAAAACGCGGCCCCACATCGACGACTCCTTCGAGTCCAAGTGTTTGAATGGAATGGGTTTTAGCGGGGTTGGGGAGAGTGAGAAGCGCTCGTGAACCCGAACCGTGAACCCGTACCGTGCGACACGCCGGTGACACTATTTTGACGTTGACGTTGGGGTTCACGTTTCGCTTTCGATTTTATCTTTATCGGTCCGGTTGGCTGGTATGTTGTTTTTTTGTCCTCCTTCTTCGAAATCTTTTGCCCAAAGCGTTCCGAATTGGAAGGCATTTTTTGTGCTGTTGCTTTTGAATTAGCGAAACAGGAGAGTGAATGAACTGAAACCTCGGGACCGAAAGGGAAGGCGGGGGCGATTACATAAATCTGTAGCGACAGGGAACGAAAGGAGGACAGCAAAGAAAAAAATGCAAGCCACCATCTAAGCTTACTCGCTAAACGATTTCGTAAATGCTCTTTAAACCTTGGAGGGAAAAAAGCATCCCCCCAGCTCGAATGCGAAGAAGCAAAGGTTGGGCGTCCGAAAATAGAAGATAAATGACAATTGAAGTATAGATAATTAAATAGTCGCTCGGATTTGTGCTCGGCGCGCCGGGCGACACGGCATTTGACTCGGGGTGGATTACCAATCAACCAGCGGGACAGTTGATCCGATGTAACAATCTCCGTGAGGAAGGAATTTGTTGCTTTTCTGAACGACAACTATCGCAACATCCAACATCTATGTTGTGTAATTCACTTTCGGGGAGGCCCGCGTTGGTGCACACTGGTTTTGTAGATGTAAACGTTACATTACGGGGATGATTAATCTATTCACCGGGTTTTGAAGAAACTCCCCGCCATCGAAACGGAGAATGCAGATGTCCCTTTTTGAAGTCATTTATAATCCAAAAGCGGTGAGACTGTTAATGTGTGTTATGAGCATGATAACATTGTTTACCGAGCTGACATACCCTTCTGCCAAAAATGGGAAGAAAAGGAGCAAAACCCACAAGCGATCCGGTTCGAAGGACCAAAACTGTCAAACTCGTGCCTCGAACCTTACAACCGGTTCCGTTTCCGATTAGATTGAATTTTTCTGTTTGCTTGTGTGTGTGTGTGCTCTGTTTACGATCGTGTGTGTGATGGAGTAATTCTACAAATATTTTCTGCAACTTACCCTGCAAAGACTCCCGCTGTGGTATCTCTCGTCCGCTTTAACCCGCCACACCGCCGAGCGCCGACAGTTGGCGCAGTGCCGGGCACCTTTTCCGCCTGTGTGTGTGTGTGTGCTGCGGTTTCAAAATTTCGCCTGCAGGTCACCAGGGCCATTGGAATTTTCAATTTGATTCTGTGCCCCTGTGCATGCAGTCACCCAACCTGGGCCTATCTATCCTTCCCGCAAATGGGGTTACCGAAAGAGTGCAAAAAAAACGAGTCATTTGGTCTTGTTTCCGGTTGGCAAAGGTGGAAGTTCTGTTGGGGAAAAGGGAAGAAAAAGAAGAAGAAAATCTGCCATCAAATACACACCTCTTTGGGCGTGGAGGAAAGTGGGGAAAGGAGCAACTTCTTTGATGCAGTTACGGGTGCGGGATTTAATATACGAACTCACAAACATTCGTTGGTTCTGGCGCAGAGAGCGAGCGCGCGCGCACACACAGTTCGATGATGATCGGCAGAAGGACCCTTCCAAGGACGCTCCAGTGCGCAAGGAGCAAACCGAGAGCAAAGAAAAAGTCAAGCGAAGGCTAATAATATTTCAAATATCAACACCTTTACGGAACGGAGCCGAGCGGGAAGGCGAAAATGGAAATGTAATGCCGTGGTGCCGAGATTTCCTGCAGGCAACGAGCACTGAAACACTGCGTCTCCATCATCGTTTCCCCGATCGGGATCACCGATGAAAGGGGACAAACGGGAAACCAAAACCTCGTTGCACGCCAAGCGACACACATCGACTCAATCAATCGGGGGTACGTGTATTTGTGTTTTATTAGATTATTTATTCTATAAATATTCATTTCCCTTTGGCTGTCCCGAGATTACCTTTCCACGGGGCCATGGCACAAGCGCTGCGAAACCGGGCTTTTGCGATGTGGACACAGTTCGCTCAGATTTACTCTCAGATTCCCAGTGTGTGTGAGTGCGAGCGTCTGCCAACGAGGACCTTTGAAGGATGGAACTGACCTGGACTGCACAGAAAAAAAACACCTCAACCTTCTCCGATATCGAAACCGTTTGACTTCTCTCTGCTAAAAGGTACAGCTACACACGCTTTATGTCACCGTGTGGTGTGGAAAAAAACGGATTGGGTCAGAAGGTTTTATACCTGGCAAGTCCAGGAAAAGAGGGCCAAAATCTGGTGGAACCAATTTGTTCCCAGATCTCCCTACTCTCCATTCGCACCGCCACCGAATCAATGGTTGAATGGTTTATTCGAATTCCATTTCACGGATTTCCCTTTTGCGTTCTCGATGGCCACAGCAGCGTAGCCCCTCGCATTTTGGGGACGTCCAAAAATACTTCTTCGGCAGCAAATATAGATAGCAAAAATTCCCGGAACCACTCTCGGTGTGGAACCACTCGCTTCGAACGGTGTGGAGTTTTGCCTATCCCGGGTTTCCCTCCCCTGTGCATAGAAAAAATCCCTAAAAACATACAAATCGGAAGAGGACGACCTCTCCCTCTATACACAGGGATCCTCCACCACCCGTTCAATTATTCATTCGTGCAAGGAATGTATTTTTTTCTTTACTTTTATCATACTGCCCGAACCGCCCGAGTTGGGACATCCGGACATTTCTATATGTTTGGCGAAAAGGGCAAACACAAACGGACCCAACACCCCTGGACACGGTCCACGGTGCACTGGAACGGTCACTTTCTGACACTTTATCGCACGGTGCCAACGCAGCGGGTGCCAACTAACAAATAGCGCGCCAGGTCCCGGGGCGCGGTAATATGAAAAATAAATATTAGTTCAATATTCTAACTTACCCTAACGTCGCTGTTGCAGCTTTTTGCCGCGTACAAAAAGCTCCCCTTGCTGTCCGCTTTTACAAACAAAACCTCTTGCAGAAGTAAATGGTTAAATTTCGCCCTGCTAAAGTTCGCCTTGCTGACCAAACCGAGCAGAAAACGGCGAGCCAAGGCCTTTAACGCCTTTTTTGTTCGCTGTTTGCAATGAAGGCGCCTCCACTGTTTGTGTGTTCTTTTTTTTACAGAAGCTACCTCCCTTCTGATTGATCTTAAAGCTTAATGCGCATCGGTACAAGGGACCCCGGCAACGATTGACAAAAGCCATCACTTATCACCCATTTCGTACGTGCCCCGGGTCTCGGGCGTGTTGGGTGATGGCGAGAGAGCGCCAGCGCTTCAAGAAACAGCCAAAACGGACGACATTCCGACGTTTACCCACTTTGAACCGTGCTCTTGGGAGCAAACGGCTTCAACTCGTTGTTCTTTCCTTGCTTTGGTTCCTTTTTTTTATTGTGAGCGATTATCGAAGCAGCTTTGATGTATGGTTATGTCGTTTGCCTCGGTAGCCGGGTCTTTGCCGCATTCTTGGCTCAATTTTGACGTTACCGAGTGACATTTTGCCTTAACCTTTCGGTTGGTTCCTCGAAGCACTGTTTTTGTTTGTTTGTGCGGTTATCCAAGTCTGTGTGTGTGTGCTGTTGCTGGAAATAAATAAAGGAGCAGCAGCAACAGCAGCAACAGAGAGCAGTGAGTGATACAAAAAAAGGATCCACACACACAGGAAAAAAATCTTTCCAAACGACAAGCGATGCGGCCATCACGTTGGACAATTTCCAGCAAAATGGGATCGTGTAAATCATTTCAAACGACTGTCAGGGTATTGGAGGAATAAGGAGAGAGAGATTCGCTCCTCCGTGCACACAATTGACGATTTAATTGAAGAAATAAACGGCCGCCGAAACGATGTGGCTGGGGGGAAATAATTCACCTTAAAGTGGCAGTAATTGTGTGGTGTGGATTGTTTGTTTTTTTTTGTGCGTTTGTGTTGGGGTCGTCATTAAATTCCATAAAACCTTGGAATGTTTATTTGTGCAGCGTACAATTACATCTTAATACCACCAAATACTTGAGGTGGATTGCATTCCTGTAGCATGCAACGTTGTATGGAGCAGCTCTTACAAAGTCTCAAGCGCAGTTAGAGACAAACGCATACGAAGCTCCGGAGCTGTAAACCTCCGCTTACAAAGAATCATAAAACTTGTTTAATCTCCAACCGAATCCTAAGCCAATCTGGGTGTTGCTACTAACACCCAAAGCTCCCTTATATCCTCACGGACCACAGGTCGCCACAATTGCCGGAGTCAGGACAAAATTATCGTCTTACAGCGGTTTGGTGCCTTGCTTTTCCAGTTCCAAACCAAATCCCGATAAGAACAAACCGAACCGAAGGAAAGCGTGTCCTGCATTCTTGGACGCCACACACCTTTCCGGGAAGATTCAGAAGATCCTGAACCTATTGGGGAAGAAATTGACAAAGAAAAACGGAATGTCCCATAAGGATAGTATCTTGAAACGAGGGATTTTCATGTGCGAGTTTAAGACATCCCTTAGTCCGTCTTGTGATGTCCAGCCGTCTTGTGTTCTCTCGTTGTCGACTTTATTCACTCTGACCTTCCGGGGAGGTACTATCTGCGCTTTCAGGGATTGATAACGAGGTTTGGAACGGGGATATTTGTCCGGAGCACCAAAAAATGCTTCACCTTTTCGCTTTAACCTGTGATCCGATTGGTCCAAGCTTACATTCTGACATATTGGGTTGTAATATGTATGTATGCACCGAAAACGTCCCGTCTGGGGAAAACATTGTCGTAATCTATTTGGGGAAAGGGGAATAGGACGATAGCGGCGACACGGAGCAGTCTTTGGATGCCGGAAAGCAGCTTCCAGGGATTTTTGAGCATAAAAGTGGTAATCCGATTCGTTGTGGCGCCTTGTGGCTTGTGAAAAGTTTAAAGCTTTCGACACACATCGCCCTCCCCCAGTCGACCTCGACCTGGACCGTAGCCAATCTGGGACGGAGCTGTCCGCGTGACTTCTTCCCGGTCACTGGCCCCTGCCATGGATGGGTGATGGGTAAAAACCAAGGCAAGTGACCCAGAATGAGCTTTTACCTTTTATTTTCTTTCTCACTCACCGAAACACACACAGCTCGCTAATGGTCGCAAAAGTTTCACAACGAACTTCCTGTGCGTTGGTGAGGTGGGCGATACTTTCCAGCAGTGTAATTGGATGGAAAAACTTTCGTCATCTTCCCTTCCCGGTGGACACCTTCCTCAGACGCCACGAGACCAGAGACACCGGTGTCATCTCTCGGGGAGAGCATTTTCATTCCCCACGCTGCTACCATATGCTCTACCAGGAGGAGGAATGAATTCTTGCATTGGTTTCCTGAATTTCCGTTTTCTGCTTCCCAGTAACCCAGTGCCCAGGTTTCGGTCATTGACTGTGTGTCCTACTCCTACGGGGTGCGGTGATCTATCCATACTTACGCGCACTTTTTTGTGGGTTTGAAAATGGCAAACAAACTGCACACCAAGGCAAGAAGTCGGTCGTCTTTAATGCAGCGACATCGCCGGAAACCACAGCCGCGGTAAGTGACTGACGGATTTAATATTTAATTTTATCTTCTCGTCGGCGTCTCTCGTCTGGCAAACTTTCAGCGGCAAGGAGCGGCTTACATCACACCGTACAAAGTACTTTTTTATGGGCCCATCGCGGAACTAAACGCAGGCGCGAGAGGGCGACCGATTCTTGCAATTTTGCTGAAGCGACCGTAACCCTTGGAGGTGTAGTGGAGTTGGAGAATATCTTGAAGTCAGAAGCTTATGGAGATTTTTTCTTAAAACAAAGAGATACTAAGTGACTGTTGAGGAAGAGAGTATCTGGAACTGTAGCAAAGACTACAGAATTACTGGTTTGGCCGGTGTGCTGCCCGGGTTTTTTTTAACACTGACACTGAAGTCAGCCCTTGAAAGGCTGCAAAACATCCAAACGCCAATCTAAACCGATCGGGGGGCATCGCTTGAAATGAAATAAAATAACTCCTCGGAATTCGTCTGTTTCAAATACGCCGCGAGGTAAGGGTTACAAAAAGGGTGAAGACTGCACAGGGTGCCTCACACATAATTAGCATTAAAAATAAACCTTCCGCTGTTGAAAAATGGCCGCTTAATCCGTTAGAGAGTACCGGGGAAGGGAACCATACCGCCGCTAAGCTTTTACTACCCCTTTGGCAAGGTGTTTGTGTTAACCGGTTTGTTAACCCCATAAGAACACTGGCGTGAAGCCTTTACTGCCTTGGGAATGATGTCCCGATGACGTTCGCACTGGTGACGTGGCCCCAGCCCGGTGCCGCTCCCATCCAATCTGCTTAAAAAGCAACAAATGTAAGCCATTTAAGCTTTAAATATTTAATACGACTGATCATTTGCTGAAACGCAGGTGAATCCCCGCCCGTTCATCGACAGGATCAGGAAGCATCGAGGAAATGGAGTGGGCGAATGTGGAGAGTATGCACATTATAAGAACAAACACGAAGCACAACGAACCGCGGTGCACGCGCGAGGTAAATCAAATGTGATTGAAATTTGCATCCTTTCATGCATTGCTGCTTCACAGGATCTTCTTGTTCACCTGCTGCTACTGCTACTACTGCCGCTTATGCCGGATTGGTCCGGGTCACCGAACAACCTCGAGACCGCGAAATTCGGATATCATTATAATCGGATTAATAATGCATGAATTTTCGCTCCCGAAACCCTCTCGAAAGCGCTTCAACCGCGAGCTTCCATTTGCGGCCACAGAGTGAGGGGTTGGGAGGGTCCACAGGGACAATGTTGGGTGGTTTTTTAACCTCCAGAGTCGCCATCCTCATCTCTCTAGAGAGCTAGAGAGCGCGCGAGAGAGAGAGAGGGATAGAAACTGCATTCATCAGCTTGCAAAACTGCATTTGCACTTTGAAACGAGCACGAACGAGCCACTTTTTTCTTGTGCTCGGAGTTAAATGCTTGAAACTAATGGGATGGGAGATGGGGCCGGCGGTGTGGATGTGGTGCGGAAGTGACAGTTTTCAAAGCCAAGCAGGAGTCAGCAGGGTCACTTGCACTCCCCCCCCTCGCTTTTTTCCCATCTCTGCCCATCCCACCCGTCCCGGATTGGGGTCAAAGTTGGTTGACTTTTGCCGGACTTTAACCGAAACCGTTTTCAAACAGGAACAACTTTCAACGTCAACGTCCCCATCGGTATAAGCGAGAAGGGTAGAGGAAAGGGACATCTATTGGTAGGAAAGGGGGAAAAGTTGCATCATCACAGCGGATGATCGAACTCACCCTGGGTGTGTGTGTCAGTTTGTGTGTGCATCCGATTGCGTAGGAGTGCACTTTGCGTTCCGAGCGGTTTGATCGAGCGGTCATTTCAACCATTCAACTCCAATAAACGCCTGACGTGGTGTATATGTGTGTGTGTGCGGTATGAAAAATTATGCCAGCAGTACGTCAGCCACGAGCCACGAGACTGATGGGTTCGAGTATGGAGTCGCTGTCGATGGACGCCGACAACGGGACAAAAACGCACATCCTCTGAGCCATCCTGTCATATCCCTCTCGTCTCGCGTCTCAGAGAAAGGACGCAAAAGTTTCCCAAAACGATAGAACCCCGTTTAATGATACAAAGTGTGTGTGTGTGTGTAGCAAAAGTGGGAGAAATCGATGATCCTTCGATGGCTTCGATGGCGTGACATGACCGGGGTGGCGGCGGACGGTTTAATCGAGCGTGGTATTAAAACTTTGCCGCCCCAAAATATGGGGACCGGGGGCCCTCGGGCGCGATAGCCCATAAGTTGGCGAGAGTGCAAGTTTTTTGGGGGAGATGGGTTGTAGGGAGCTTTTAAAAGCGGGTCAGCTTAACGGATAAACGGGCAGGGTATAAAAATAATCGTCAAGCGCGGCGGGGACATGTGCAAATTTAATAAATAGCTTCTCACCCGGTTCGCGAAAGTTCGCTATGACGTGTTTGCTGTCGGATGATTGGATTCACGCATAAATTGTACAGTAAGGGAGCGCAGATATTGTCCATACCACGCTTGTTGCAATAAAAATAAAAAGGTCAAGAGTATTCTTTGGCTGGAGCACGGTTTACTGCTTATTGGTAGGATGTTGGTAGGACACGGTCACAGCTATTTTGGTAGCTGGCTGCTTCATGGAAATAGTAAAGCCGGTCGATGATTGGGTTAAAATATTTGGAAATCCTGATCCGGAGCCAAACAGATAGCCGTTGTTAAACTTGAGAGATTCTTGAGACGCGGTCAGTCGTGATCAAAGCCTTAGCTTCAAGAATTCCTTGCAGAATTCAATGAATTTTGATGTTGTCTAGGCCAACACTTTAACATCTGCTTTTGTGTGTGTTGAAGTTGTTTGTGCCAATTGCAACATGATTGCTAGCTTTGACAGAGTGTTACATTTCAGACTTGATTGATTGGTATGGATGTTTTGATGGTTTTAAGTTGTAAAATTGAAGAATTCGATGCAATTCTTCATTAAAATTAAACTTTAAATGTAATGAAATAAGTGATAGTTTCTTTTTAATTTAAAATCGAGAAGTTTTGGGCAAAACATTATGAAAATTAATTGCTGGTAAAAAGATGTTCTGATCAAAATGTTCTAAAAAGTAAACGTATAAGTATTATCAGTACCAACTGTAAGCAAAATGCGTCCAAAGTACAATTAGTAAGAGGCCGATAGTTCGAGCAAATCTTTTCTTAATCAGATGACTTACAACTCTAATAACAAACTCTACTTCAACCCCTACTTCAAGCCAGTCTCAACTCAAAGCCATCAGCATGAAAATATTCTCTAAAAACCCTTATTTTAAACCCCCAAAATCAACCGTACCATGGAAAGGATTTGCTTGGATTATCATTGGCGTTACAAATAAACAATCCCTAATAGCAGACACGGCCGAACATACATAAAGTAGAATTATTTGCCCCAAAATCCGCTGAGTCAATATTTATAGGGATGTGCGCGCACGGGCACGCGCGTGTACGCATAAATAAGAAGAAAAAAAGCGCCTTTGTTGTAATACGCTTTGACCCTTCCGCCCAGCCCAGAATTGCCATTACTGATATGATTAAAGTTTCCCTCCTTCTGCTTGTAAACTGTAGCGGCAGCGCCAGCGGACACAAACCGGACGAAAAATGGGCGAAAAGGTGTTTAGATTAAGCTAATGCAAGCGCAACATGCAGCCGAGCAGTGCAACGCACAAGCTCAGGTTAATAAATGTGCACTTCCCCTGTTCCATCCCAACACAGCTCAGCACAGCTGAAGATGATGATTTAAGACACCGATTTTATGAAGCGAACACACGGCTTACCTTACGACGTTTAAAGCGGTGCGGCGCCGTTGAAGAATAAACAGACCCCCGATAGGCAGCTGGAGGAGTTTGATTCCAGGTCCGCTCTGGGCACCCCCATTCCTCCCAAGTCATAGTTATCGGAACCATTTTTCCTTCTGATGCACTCATCCGCTTCGCATTTCGTGCTGTAAACAGAACGCGTGGGGCGAGCGTTAGCTGCGATGAGTTAGGTGGAAGTGATCTTCAAATAAATAATTAGATGGATAAATAATTGGACACGTACAACTACTGCACTCTCCTCTGCTGCTGGATGGAGTAGGAGTCCGATGGAAAGGGCATTTCATTTTTCCTACGAAATGCCTATCCATCCTCCGTAATGGAGTAGCGCACCAGCGGGGTAAGCGTAAAATGTTTACCGAAATGTAAAAACACATCCAAGCAACAAGGTATAATTAATCAAGAATTTACAAAACATACATCCACATCTGGATGGCTGGGCCCATCAACCAGCAAGCGCACCAACACCTTCTACGGAGAGTGTGGACCAAAAGGTAAAAGAAATAAACACAAAACTCCAAAAACCCGCGAGCGAGCGAGTTAAAGGAAGGCATTAGAGCGGGCAGCAGCACGCTGTTGCGCTTCCTGCCGTCGATGGCGGCTCATTATGGAGCAACCCAGGGCGGAACATAACAAATCGGCCCCAAAGCCAAAGACGCAGCGCGCGAACGGCGAGTGAGCGCGCACCGGTCGAAACAGCAGCAGCGGCAGCAGCAGCATAAACTTAACGCCATAAAAACGTGCCCCCTTTTATCTCCTTTCCTCCCACCACCTCCTCACCGCATTTGCTACACACACACCGGTAAGCGCTAAATTGGGATCACTTTCGTCTAATGTTCTTGCCTTCCTGTGCCCGCTCGCACGCTTGCTTCCTCAGCTCACTCCCATGTGAGGCTCATAAAATCATAAACATCATCATGACCATCATCTCCTGTTCTTTCCACCTATGAAAAAGGGAAGACCTTCCAGAGTGGTTTGTTTCGAGGCCCCCGTTTTTCTAGCCTCAGACACTCACACATATGTGTATAGGGGGGAAAAAACACAAAAAACCCGGCCCCGAAAGCTTTTATGCAGCAGATACACACCGCGAGCGATACATATTACTCCGCATGCGTTTCGTCGTGCGCGCGCGTGCCACACACGTACGTAAACCCCCTTACGCGAAAAGGTTCCACGGACATATGCTAGAGCAAAGCGCATAAAACATAACCACCGCAGGGGGTTTGTGTGCATCCTGCTTTGACGGATCGCTTTCCCCCCCCCCCTCCCACCGGAGAGCGCACACGCTAGACAAACCCCTTGCTTCTTGAGCTGGCACTGGCGAAGATGTGTCAACTCGTAAAGCCGAAGTTATAATTTCAGCTAATGATTTGATGCGATACTGCTCCGACCGACCCATTACAAGCGGTGCCAGTTAACTGATTTCCTGCCTCCCGTGTGCCAAGATTTACGGTTCCCAAACCGGGGCTTCCCATTCCTCCGGCTGGACTTTAATTGTGCACAATTTTACTTTCCAGCGGCGCGTGCCTAAAGGTCTGACTCGAAAGACGCCTCTGCCTCGAGAAGCTAGCGAACCGAGCAAGTGAACTCTCGTGATGTCTCGTAAAATCATAAATTCTAATACCTCCGAAAGGGCCGCCCGTCCACCCACTGCCCGGCTTCCCTGGCTTCCATAAAGCTTTACGATCAATAAACCGGCGCATTCACGCAAACGCTTCGCCGTGCAGGGCCATTATCGGTGCAGGAAGTGGTGTGAGCTGCGAGAGCGTGCGACACATAAACGGTTAGTGGTTTTAATTGTGAAATAATTTACCCAATAAGGTGGCCGCCAACCTAACACTTGTGTGAGGGGGTTGTAAACGTGCGTATGCAGTTAAAGCTGCTTTTTTTACGGTGCGTGCCTGAGAGATAGAATGCCGCGGAAGCTCTATTTATTTATTCGGCTCTTCTTAAATCCCTCCCTCACAGAATCATGGTGCCAATTTGATAAATGGTGAAATGTCTTTTTTGTAGCGACCTAAGTTCTAGGTCTGGGAGGGCATAAAAATCACACAGAAACGTGCGAATAGCATTAGCTTAATTGAGTGTATTTTTAGATGTCCATAACTGAGGTTTAAGCTCCAGTTCCGGTAGAAGCGATTGTAAGGGGCTCGGTTTAATAACCCACCAAATGGCAAAGTTGTGGTTAGAGCTTTGGCCTAGATTTTGAACCATCGTGGGAATAACTGAAGATTCTGAGGTGAAATGTTTGAAGAGTTGTACTTTTTTCTATTCCTGACATATGCAGACATTCATCTCTTCTTGTCTACCTGCTACCGGTAAGGTGATATCATGTTAGACAAGACACAAGGAAAGACAGTTCAGACAAAAATTTTGTTTTCTTAATATTTGGATTTCTGAATATCCCTAACTTCAGTTTGATCTAGTGATGTAAGATCAGATCTGGATTCGTTCAAATGATCCAGATCAGTAAATTGAGCGAATGAAACATGCATCAGTTTTTGAAAGATCCGGATCATGGCTTCCCAGAGAGAAACAGAGGCGAATGATAGAATACGTCAAATGAGCTAGCGAGCAAGTGAGCAGGTATCATGCATCAGTTTTAGAAAGATCCGGATCATGGCTTCTCTGAAAGAAACAGAGGCGAATGATCGAATGCACCAAATGAGCAAGTGAGCAGGTATCATTTTTGCATCAGCATTCTTCTGCTTCTGCTCAGATAGTAGAATAGATTTATCTTACACGTATGTGATTCTTAATACCAAAACAAGAAAGCAAGACGGGTCACACCGCTTTGAATTCGATCACCGATGTCTTTTAAGCCGTGTATACACGAAAAGCATATTTGTTCACAATCTATGGAGATATCTGCGTGCGAGGCGTCAATTCCATACAAAATTTGACGAATTGACTTGTTTACACCAATCATGTGGATGCAGCTTTAGCAATATGTTTTGCGTATTGTCTACTCGACAATGACGATGAAAATGGCTCTTTCATTCATTTGCTCGTTAACACGTACTGCTTCTTTTCGGCTCGTGCTTCGTCTCAGTCAGACTATAAAGGACGAACAGCACTGGATACAGGGTTTCCATAATTTATTGGTTGATTCCTGTATTGTTTAGGGTCCGTCTCATGATTTATTCACCATTTCCTATATATTTTTGTATAGTTTCCTCCTAATTTTGGTACCGTCTAATAGGAAATCAATACAATTCACCAAAAAAAGGGTAATACTCAATAAATAGTGGGAACGAACCAAAAACTATCGAAAGCATTAAAAAAAAATGGAAAACAACCAAAACACCTTGGTAGAGCCCTGTAAAAGATGTTCTCTTTCACTTTGGCATTAAATGACAGGTTTAGCAGAAAACGTAAGATTCAATGTTTGATCAGATCAGATGATCCGTATCACCTTTATGAATGAACTGGAACTGAACCGATAAACAAAAATATTCGTTTTTACCAACACTAGTTTCAACACGATTGTAGAGCTCAGTATTTTTTGGAGAGCTTTTTAAAATCTAAGTTGTTTATTGGGAAAGACATTATATATTTCCAGTCATCAGTTGTCGTATTATACTTAATTAACTCAGTTTAGTGTTGTAGTTGTAGGGATTACTCATCTTGATGAACTAAACAAGAGAATGTTCTCGTCTAGACATTATTTCCACACTTGCTGTCCCATCATGACCTAGAAACGATAAAATTGAAACAAAATGATGCTTACTTATTGGCTGCAGATCATCAGCACATATGCTGGTTCTGAGGCCTCACGTTCGTTCCAGAACGATACTCTTCCAACTTCAACATTCACTAAGATTTCAAGCACATCGAAGGTACAGTGATCAAGTGAGATCAATCCTCATTCTAAAAAGCGGATGAAAGCTTATTGGTTGCTGCATACCCTTCTTCTTCACTTCAAGGCATCACTGTTCCAGTTCATAACCACAAAAAGTAAGAGTAAATCGTGAAAACTTGGCAACGTATCTAGATCAGAGAAATCGCTAGTCTGAACATCTAGCTAGGGATGAATCAATTGATCATTCGTTACTCATAATCTGCCTATATCGACTGCGAAACAAGAGAAACTTTTTGTTTTCAAAACTTAATACCAAAGAAAAAACGTCAACATGAACTTTGATGACAGTACGCCTTGTTCATCCATATATTCTGAAGTAAATAGCTTAGCCAACGGAACAGAGCTGGCGTAATAGCAACTTCTGAAATACAAAGTGGATTCTTTGACTGGAAGTGGACTCATGTAACTGCAACTCAGACAACACGTCAGCATGGCGTATATGCTAACAAAGAGCTACAAAGCCCTGCTCGAGCTGATTGAGAAGAGAACATAGCTATACTTTATCTTATTCAGAACCATTTTTCCCAAAATATCTCTTCACGCTCTACTGTTCTCTGACTCCGACTGCCCGCCAGGATACTTGACAGCGAGGAAACATCTCCTATCATATAGCACTCTCTCCTCCACACACAACAACAACCAATGTTTTAAATTGAAAACAACACCCAACATGCCGCACCGGCAGAACCCAGCAGATTACATCCGTTTCGATGGGCCAGCATTTATTATCGTTCCTTTCGGTTGGGCCGCCGTGAAGGAACGCCGCGGAACGTGCTAGGTATCCGCTCTGTCCCTTTTTTCTACTGTTGTTGCCGTGCCTGCCACGACTCACCAAAGTGTCCGCTGGTGGGCTAAAACGTGTAGAAAATGGAATTTTACATTCAAACAAAACCTTACAGTGAAAGCAATGCCTCCGCAGTTCTTCTGCCCGTTCCCGATTGCCTTTCCTGGTCAGTGCAAATTGTGGGTCTGATGTTTTTATTTGCTTCCACCACTCACTCACAGCCACCTCCTTGCATCGACTGTGGCTCGAATCATCGAATCGTGGCGGAGTTTTGCTTTCCAGCTCTAGGTTTCAGGCGGGTCAGACGATCTAAACCACAGCATCCGTCGACGTTGGCACACAGAAATTGGCCACGAATGTGCGCGCGGGCGGAATGCCGCCAAACTGTGTGGGGGGTGGCGGGGACGGGGGGAACGAACCCCGTTCTCGGTTCCTTTGTGCTCCTTTGGCACGACGTCGACCGTGATGATGACGATATTTGTAGCCCGCGGGCACCCTTTAGTTTCTTCAGGTTTCGGTGAACCATTCTCTATTGCAGTGCGCACGTTTCGGCAGGAGCGCCCCGAGCGCTCCGAGCGGTCGCAAACACGCGAGCGAACCCAAAACGTTACTCGCAAAAAAATGGGTTAAATAAAACACAAATAAAAAACCGAGGAAACTTCCGACGTCGACGGTCTCCGGGTCGGTTGCAACTGGTCAGCATCACTGCGCACCCGGGGGAAGGTGCGGTATCGCACGTCGTAAATCGGTACGCTTCAGCGAGGCGCGAACGTGAGGTTATGCGCCGGCGTCCGCGAATCCGATTCATTCGGACCATGTACTAATAATGCATCATGCCGCCGGGTCCACGCTGTCGTCAGCTTATTTTGCTGTGTTCCGCCTGAAGACGTGCAATAACAGCAAACGAATTTCACCCTTCTAAAAATTATAACAAAAAAAAGCCAGCAACCTTAGCTTGCTGTAAATGGGATGCATCACAGCGCCCGCGCCTCTGTCTCTCGTCACCGATGCATTAACACACAACCGAGCGCTTGATGGTTTATGAAAGTTTTAGTTTTATTGCAGCCACCAACCCCCGCATTTTTTGAGGGCGCTCTCGAGCAGTTGATCCGGAGCTGGAGGTTCGTAAAATAAGCATAAAAACTTCGGCTTCAAATATGAGAAACAGAGCTAAATGAAGAGTGACAGCATGGTGACAGAGAAGCGCACCCGGTTTGGTTCCCCGAAATGTGCTGTGACGAAATGGTATCAGCTTCTTTCAGCCGTGCCCTTTTCCGTTGCTACGACGGGATGATTAATTTGCTTGCTTGCTTGCGACATTAGTGAGTGAGTGAATGTCCGCAGGACGGGGTTGTCGTTTGATAGAGCATGAATGGCATCACAGCATCTATTGTCACCCTGACATTTGACGACCTTTCAAAGCCATCGGGAAGGACATCAACGAATGTAATCCGGAGTGTTTGGATGAGTGAGTGAATAAAATCATAATCCACCTTCCACTGTCCGGGAGTGGCTAATGCGTTTCTCGGGTGGTTCGAGTGAAATGGATATCTTTGGATAGGGGATTCGTTGTGCAAAATGAACTTCTGAGATACACAAAGAAGATAATGGCTTTACGCCACAAATTGATAAATAAACGAGGTGGAGTAATGTGTTGTCGAAAACGGAGTATTTGCAGGATACACATTATTGATTAGAAATGAATGAAAATAAAATTATTTAAATTAAATTAAGACGCGTATGTCTATTTGGAAATATCAAGCCAGAATCAAGCAAGTGCAGCAATCGTAACAAAGTATACTGCATAACATCTACATGAATTGTTATAATTATCATAGTGTAGGGAGCGCAAGAGTCATAAGGACCACTAAGTCAGAGGTCTGAACTTGCTCTTTGGTTTCTTATACTTAATTTTTATAGTATTGTGGCATCAAACAAATGGTCAAAATATCTCTTCATCTTTTATTGATTATATATACAATGTGTCAAATTACGATTACGGTAAGTGAGGTGAGTGTGGAGTTCTTGGAGCTACATTGAGCGTTTGAACGTATTGGAGCGTGCGGAGGTAGATGGACTTTGTAGAGCACGCAGATAATACAAAATTACATTGATCATTAGGAACTTGAATAGATTCATTGAGTTTGTACACTGTGTAACTGCAACTGTAGCTGCGTTTAGCTTATAGAGCGTATGGAGTGTTTGGAGCTTACTAAGCTAAATTGAGTGTGTAGAGCATGTAGTTCTATATTCAGCCTAAAGAGTTTATAGACCATGATTGAGCGTATAGAGAGTACGGAGGTACATTACGGATGAGGAACTTGGAGAGCCACGTTGAGTGTTTGGAGCTTATGAATTGAGCGCAGTGTTAGAGTATATACATCACAAAGAGATAAAAACTAAAACTTCCCTTTTGCTATTGAGTAAACATGATCTTCTCATTGTAAAGAACTTGAAATATTCTTGATATCAAATATAACATGAAAATGAAATGTAACTATCTACTTGGCCAAATCAAATTGACACAAAGTAATGCATGTACTGGACATAATTAAAGCTGAATGCTCCACAACTTACAAAGGAATATTCTTCACCTCCTACCTCAACTTCTGAGCCAAACGTCCCATGATCCAGGAACAGAATCGCATATAGTTGTCTTCAACGACTTCTTGATTAACAATCTTATTTCCTACTTTATATTCCAATGTAATGATTTGCATACATTGAACAGAAGAGCACTTAGTTTAATAATTGTTTTACCTCCTAATTACATACCTCCTGACGAGGCCCCACAAGTCCGCAACTCTGTGTGTCTGAACACTCTCTCAGCCAACAGAAAAAGCAAGTAGTGTATTTGTCATCCCGTCCCATCCCACTAGCCAGTAAGTTCCCTCTCCCATCCTTCATCTCTGCAGCAATATAGCAATACACATTTGTGCACATACCGGGTCTGTTTTGCTTTCTCGCACACTTCCTAATGGCAAGCAAAACAGGAACGCCGCACAATAGAGGAGGAGGGTTCGATCGTAAACGGTGGTTTCAAAGTTCGACGGGGGCGGTCGGGAAGAAATTAAAAGAATAACATCCTGCATAAACCCCCAACCCGGTGCTGTACCAACACTTGGCCACCTACTTCTAGCGACCCAGGATGAGCCTTCCAGCACACAAAGACACACACACACAGACACAAAAACAAAACATCCCGAAGGGTTTGGAGAATATGAAAGGTACACACGGGACGCAAAATTGCTGAGTAAATAGTTTGAAGAAACCATTTTAGCCCATTCCCTAGAGCCCAACAGACCGATGAGATATGAAGGTCGGGATGATCGGTTTGGTTTCTGTATGTGTGTGTGTGTGAAGCTCATAAATACACAGAACGGCAGCACCACGTACACCTGGGCCACTTAAGACTGAAGCCGCGGTCGGGTGCGGTGCTTCACTGTCAAACTGATTGTTTTACCGCCACCTCATCCACTCTCATCCTCTCTCGCACTCTCTCTCTCTCTCTGTGTGTGCCGGTTTCCGTTTGTTTAACCGTTCCGCTTCTACTCGCACTCCATTAGCGCCCGCTTGGACACGGTTTTAAGCTAGCGTAAGGTTGGGGTAAGGTGGCAAGAAGGGAGCGGAGAGAAGAAAAAAAAAAATAGGAAAACCATCCTAATCCCTTGGACCATCATCCCACGGGCTTCTCGGTAGGGTGGGTAAGTCACGGCCAGCCAGCCAGAATGGCAGTAAGATGGAAAGCGCATCGCACAAACAGGAAGGTTTATAAATGGCAATTAATGAGTGAAGTGGAAGTGGATGCCATTACATCAACGGTACGGCACACGGCACAGGGTGATCGGGCTCTGTCGGGTAGGTGTAGCGTTTAATACACTATTAAATGTCTATTAGAAGTGTATCAATGTTGCGGAGAAGCCCGAGCGTGGGGCCCATGCCACAGCCCAGCGGCAACTATTCTGGGAGGTAAACACAGGCAAAAACAAAAACAAACCCAAACAGGGGTTGAGAGGCGGTTCAAGAGGGTGCTGGCGACCTTCTCGTGGCGAGCACTTTGTTTCATCTTCTCGCCGAGTCAGCCGAGACCCTGGTGTGTTTGTTTTTCCGTCCGGTAGAGGTTAAGTTTTGCTGTGTGGAATTCTCTTTCCATTTGAAAGGTGAAAAACCGACCACGAAGCGAACAGCAAAACGTAAAGGCGAAGTTCTGCTGTTTGCCGGTAGTTTCCAATCCATTTGGACCATTTCGCTAGCTTAATGCTTCCACGCAGATGCCTTCATCATGATTCCCAGTTGTGTCTGGTGAGCAATAGAACCTCAAAATATGAGCTGCAAAATTCAATAAAAGCACCCAAACACTATAACGCGTGACCATCTTGAGCAGCCGAAAATGTTAATAGGCGTCTTGGTTTTCTGTTGTTGTTTGGGACTCTCTACCACCCACGGCTTGCCTTACAGAAACCAAAAATTTAACTATTCACACATTGTTTCAAAGCAAAGAGCTTGAACCCAGCAACGTTGAAAGCATCGCAAACATCTGCCAAAAAAACAAAAACGGAGCAACACAGATCAAATAACCTTTCGTTCCATTCGCTTCGCCCCGGGACCGGTGGGCCGTTGACAAACACTGCGGGTGGCGCCTTGCACTTGAACACATTTCGCTGACGCAAGCCGCCGCCTCTGGTGATTGAGGGCTGTGACGGTGCAGGGGCGTAGCGAAACGAACCGACCTCGAAACCAGCCGCTGTTTACCAGAAGAATGCACCAGTGGTGCATCATGATTGGAAACTGTTTACCACGGAAGTCACCAAACGGGAAGGTCAAATGGAATCGGCGCGCAAGACATCGACATCATACGAGTTGCAGCTGCACCCGGGGAACGGGCTTAACCGCCCCTCCAGGGGTCATGGTCGGCCCAACACCGGGGGTTTACACGTCATGGTAGCTAATGGCCTTGTAAATATGAGTCACTTCTGGTTTACTTGACTTGCGCTGGCAGTGCTCCCGTCCCTGACTCAATGCGCGTTGCGGATTAGGTTGCAGCTATTTGGAAGATAATGAGCTGCTGAGGTGCAGTGCAGTACAGGGGATTAGCTTATGTTAATGTGCGTTTCGAACCGGTGACATTCGTTTAACGAAGTGATGATCCGTATTTTTAATGGATTTCATGAAACAGAGACTCGAGTGAGAGGTTAAGGTGACAGTTTTCGTGTGATGATGAGCTGTTCAAGATACAGGATACAGGATCAGGATCAACATGAGAAGGAAGCCATTGTTGCAGGATTATTAGGGTTCCAGATAGAAGAGATTGTAAAGAAAGTTTAAGAATGACTTTTGATTTTCAAAACAAAGATCTTTTACACAAAGATAAAGTTTTTTGATAGTATGCTTCATCGAAAAAGATAGAAAAACTCGTATAAAACAAACAATGCAGAGTTTGAAATCTGTTCGAAAATATATTTATTCTATTCTAAAGCCTATAATGAACAAATTAAAAATAATAAAAAAGTGCAAGTGAGAGATGTCAAATCAGAAACAATAAATATTACACTGGCTCAACAATTGAAGGAAATGATGGTAATGGATAACCATGTAAAGATATAAAACCAAACAGCGAAAAGCATAATACAAGCAACAAAACAAGAATTTAAACACCAAGTCTAGCTTTATCAATTAAAATAGCTCTTGAAATAATTGAAAAAAGTATTGCAATGTACATATTACCTTTCAATTATCGCTCAAAATTCAAACATGTAAATCAACATCAACAAAAACAATACCCAAAAAAAGGTATTCTGAAGCAGAAAACTAAAAGCATTGCTCATGGAGTTCCATTTCCCGAATTTGTTTGACTACAAATATCAATTAACTTAATACGTCGGTTGTTTTTTCGTTACTTTGTGTTTCGTAAAAT
Source organism: Anopheles arabiensis (assembly GCF_016920715.1). Lineage (NCBI taxonomy): Eukaryota > Metazoa > Arthropoda > Insecta > Diptera > Culicidae > Anopheles > Anopheles arabiensis. Next base: position 32,702,473 of record NC_053518.1, read on the forward strand.
AACTAAATCCGGCAGGAGGCTGGCGGTTTTCCTCATATTTTTCCATACAAATCAGACAAAAAACACCGCAAAGCCCCATGTTGACAGAAGTAATAAATGCAAACGTGAGCCAGATTTTTCTCTTAGTACCAATTGCGACGCATAAATATGCATCCATCGTCAGGTTCTGTTTTCAATAACTTAAAAAAATGACATAAACTATACCAAAAAAAAGCGTCCTCCTGTATGCCAGACCTAACAGGCAACTAATAATCCACCAGGCCATTAATGTATTTGTCACCCCATACTCTCTGCACTACTCTCCGCGACAGCAGTGGATTTTAGCGCCACACGGAGCGGGGAAAACAAATCGAAACGTCAACAACCGAAATAAAAACAAAAAAGAAAAGCCATATGAAAAGTGTAACCAAAAACCAACATCCATCATCACTCTACCGATGCCGAAATCCGGTCGACCTTTCGGACCACTCGCTTCGCTTCCACCGTCCACGGCCCAAGCGGTCCAACATCCGGTGACAATATCCGGACGGACCGATGGGCGACTGGCTGGCACAAGTGGATGGAAGCCGGGAGACAAGAGAAGCGCCGGATCACATCGGAATGGCATTTTAGCGCATCGAATTCATCGGAACAGGACACGTCGGTAGCAGCAGTAGCAGCAGCAGCAGCATCCGATTCGAACGCGCGCGCGACGTAGATATTTGCATGGATTTTTTACTCCCCATTTTCATCTTTGTGTTTCTATACTTTGGTAGGATTTTTTGTTGCCTGTGCTGGTGTTGTACGTACGTCCACTTTGCAACGCGCTAAACCGGCGATATGCGAATTTGCAGCACGGCAGAAAGGATTGCACAATGGGTAGAATGGTGGTCATATGTTATTTGATTGCATTAAAAAAGGAAAATTATAAATATTTGACTTAATGGTAAACAAACGATGATATTTCTGGTCATGTAAGAACTGGTGTAGCGTTTGTAAACCATTATATTGTGCTTATTCTTTCACTTCGGTCATGGACAATGTAATTGTCGTTGACTTTCCCCAGAAAAACATTCTTCATTTTTTTAATTTTACGCGCCATTATTTTTTTGAGTTTGAGCTATCATCTAGTAATTCTGTTCAGTTTTGTCTAGCAGGTATGTTATTCGGCAGTGAAAAAAAAGTTTTGTATGTTGATAGTCAAAATTAGTCACTGATAGCTAAACCCCTCTCGACAGTCTCGTAGTACAGTCGTCAACTCGTACGACGTAACAACATGCCCGTCATGGGTTCAATTTCCAAATAGACCGCGCCGCCATACGTAGGACTGACTATCCTGCTATGGGGGGGGGAATCAATTAGTCACTGAAAGCCAAGCTACAGGCAGGCCTTGACCGACATCGGTTGTTGAGCCAAAGAAGAAGAAGCTAAACCCCTCTTCTACCTTGACTGACAACGGTTTTGTGACTAAGAAGAAAAAAAATAAGAAGGAGAAGAAGAAGAAAAGTAAGCAAAGGAAAAGAAAAACAAAGCCGAGAAAGGAGAAGAAAGGGAATTGAAGTAGAAGAAAAAGTAGAAGAAAATAAGCAGAAGAAAAAGAAGAAGATTATAAAAAAGAAGAAGAAAAGTAAAAAATAAATACGAAAAAGTAGAAGACAAAAGAAAAAGAAAAGGTATTCGAATACCTAAGAATAAGAAGAAGATACAAAAAATAGGAAGAAGAGAAGAGGAAGAATAAACAGTAAAAGAAGAAGAAAAAGAAGAAGAAGAAGAAAAAGAAGAAAAGAAGAAGAAGAATAAGAAGAAGAAGAAGAAGAAGAAGAAGAAGAAGAAGAAGAAGAAGAAGAAGAAGAATTTCCTATAAAAATTAATGAACAGTCACTCATGTATCGTATGCTTTATAAAGATTACAAATTTTCATTTCCTTTTTGTAATTTTTTATTCTAACAACATCGGACTCATCCATAAGGTTGTAGTTTAGTAGCTCGAAAGTATTCTACATAAAAATCAATTATAGTAATCAATTATTGCAATATTCAAACACATATAAATGTTTTTTTTTTTCGTTGAATATTCTCACAAACCCAAATCCATTACAAAAAATACATTTGTCCTTCCAGCATCCTACCGTGCCCGATCCTGACGTACCGAATACTCAATCGGGCTACGGTAGTTAGTGAGGGTTTCGGGGATGGGGTTTGCGAATTATTTGAAATATTTTTTCGCCTACCATTATTCATTATGCCATATTTTATGACTCATCCTTCGTCTCCCCCACCAAACCCATCCACCCTGCCTAAAATGGGCTCCCAAAAGCAAGAAAGTGGTTTTGTCGAAACTGATTTGCTAGCTTCCGGGAGCGAACGAGCGTGTGTGTGTGTCGGTTATGGAAAAAGTGTACTTTTTCGTCCGCGTACTGCTCCACTCCCCCGGCAGTCAGTTAACGGATGGTAAAAGCGACACTCCCTCCCACCCCTTTTTGGAGCAGGGAGTTTCGTTACACAGTGCGCTACAAAACTTTCGCACGCGATATTTGTGCGATGGGGCGAAAGCGAAATTCCATGCCCGTGTGCACACTACACCGGCCCCAAATATGATTACGCGTGAACCGGGAACCACCCGCATTTTCATATGCACACGGTCACCGGCTTGCACATAGGTAGCATAGGCAGGTTCGAGTAGTATCCAACAAAAAAAAAGCAGCCGAAGTAAAAAGCAGCAAAACCATCCATCGCTAGAGCGAAATACCCACAAAATAGCAGACAGCTTCCTACACCACAGCACACACTGACGCTGAAACTACCTTTCCTTTGGCGAGTTTTATGCAGATGCTGCATACAAAAAGCTACCGAAAAGGATCGTCACCGTGAGGCGTCCGGGAAAGATCGTTAGGAGGATATGGCCGGGATGGAAAGAATATGGCCGCCAGTGGCATCGGCTCCTGCACCCCCTTATCCCACTCGCCCGCTTCTCCACGGTCGATGAAACTTTGTACACGGTTTCGCACCGTCGCCGTCACCCAGGGTTACACATTCTGGGTTTTGCCCGTGCTGGAAAGTTTAGAATTTCAGCCCGCATTGCGAGCGCAACTAGCGCTTCTGGGTCCGCCTCCTTATCCCGAAACGCTCCGGAAGCCGAAACCGGAAGTAAGTGTTCTACTTCAGCGTCCACGAGGATATGGAAGTGCGAAAGGGAGAGAGGCAGCTCAGCACACACACACACAAAAACAGCCTCCACCCCGCAGACGATACGGTTCGGTATTTCGGAGAGCGTTGGAGTGGTGTATGGGGACAGCGAAAATCTGATGCCGGACTTGCATCCCAGACGGGCGTGTTGACTTGGTCCGACGAACCCAGCAGCAGTGAAAATCGGTAAAAATGGCCGAGAAAGGATGCGAGTGAGTGAGGTTCTGCCGGGGCTGCACTTTGGCAACTAGTGCTTCCGGTTGGCAGTGGAGCAGGAATGTACGAGGAAGGAGGATCACGTCTGTATCGCTCGCCCCTGGAAGTTCGGTCCGCTGCATTCGGCTAACAGTGGTGCGCGGGGAGCGTTATTTGAATTTATCTTATAAAACAATAGAGTTGGGAGAGTGCGAGAGAGAGGGAATGCTCCCAACCCGGGCTTGTGCTTGAACCATCGAAAACCACCACACCGCCGATGAAACAGAAAAAAACGACAACCCCTTGTGCGGTGCAGAAAATAGAAAAGAAAGCTAAAACCAGACACCGTTGTGAAAATCGTGGGTGGTCTCTACGCACACACACACACACAGGCACACAGTGCGATATGAAATTAATTTCCCGCTCTAGCCCCGTTCGCGTCACCATCGTTCTCGGTTGCCCCGGTTCGGTTCCACAACTATCGGAAAAGTTATCACCCAACTCCTTTTTAACAGCGCCATCTATCGCCCTATTGCCAGCAACAGCCATCGCTCTCGAGTGTCACTGTTGTTGTGTTACGTTTCGGTGGGGTGGAATGGTTTTGTTTTCTACTTTTTTGTCACTTTTTGCTGTAAAAACCCCTGCCTGCACTGCTTTACCGCAAAATTGTCGCTGTCGTCGTGGGGGAAGGGAGATGTTGTACATGATGGCCTGCACGGTAGGAAACAGTCATCGTTAAAGGGATGCCATATTCTCTCCAACGGTGACTACAACGCTTCGCCCCCCGTCCCGTCCCGTGGACCGCTGTGGGATGTGTAATCAAATTGTGTTTAATAAATTGGTCTATGCGTGCAACTTTACTGCTGGCCTGGCGAGTTATATTTTGCTATGCAACATAATCAATTTGCTGTTGCTGAAACTTTTGCTCTTAATGATTTATTAATGAGATTTTATGAAAGTCGGAGAGTGTTTTGTCAAGTTTGTGATGAGAAGTTGAACCGGAAACTAGCAGGTTTCGGGTGGTAGTAAAACATTAATGTCATAGAAGTGTATTACACTTTTTAAATTTAAAGATTAAATTTTAATTTTAATTTAAAGCTGATAATTTCGCACGTAAGTAAAAAAAAATAATAATAGACGAATAATAGCAAAAAAGGAAAGATATAAAGAAAGCTAGAGTAGTTAAAAGCATGATAAAAACATAATAAATACATAAGTTCACTTAGAATAGTATTAATCCATAAAACAAACAATTTGCACTTACACTTTTGTCGAAAATCAGAAAATAAAATATAAAGCGAGAAAACCAAAGACAATATATGTAAAAAAGAAAATAAAATAAAACAAAAATGAAAAAAAACCATAAAAAAATACAACAAAATGAGGAAAAAATTAAACATGCAAGAAAAACATTGAATAAGGAAAAACACAAAAGCGAAAATAGAATACAAAATGTGCAATAAAAACACTGTATAGAGAAAAACCTCAAAGAACCTTTTCTTTTTTTCCTTTTTTTTAGCACCGGATAAGTAAGTAAATAGAGAAAAACATAACAAATAGCACACAAAGAGAAAACAGAATACTAAATATGCTAAAAATTCATAGAATAGGGGAAAAACACTAGATAATAGATAAAAAAGAGAAAATAGAATACTAAGTATGTAACTAAATCAGACTATAGGAACATAAATTCATAAAATCTAAAACGCTAAAAAGAAAATACATTAATTGAAAAACTTTTATACATTATCGCAATCAATAAGAAAGAGCAACAAAAAAATAAATGAAATAACAGTCAAAAATGTGTCTTTCCATAAGAAATATATACAAGAATAAACAGAATGAAAACATAGGCTATTCCGTTTCTAAACATTCTCCAATTCTTCAACAATGCAATTCACACAAGTTTTAGCAACCGTGCTTGTTACACAAGCCAAAAAACAAAACACGCTCTGCAACAAAACCAAACAACACAGTTTGCAATATGGACAAATTTGCTTTTCACAACTAATGGAACGATTCTTTCTTCTACCCCCACTTTCCACGCTGGCCTCTTGCGCTTTTCCTTCCCGATTGAACAATCTCTCCGGGAAAAAGGCCGGCTCAAATCGGTGCATCTCGTACGCATCTCGCAAGCCTTCTGCAGCTCCATACACACCACCGACACCGGTGCCGCACGTTTGAATCATTTGCTGTCGAAATTTACCAAATTGGAACACTCCACTCCGCCCAAATCGAATGGGAATGGGTGAGTTTGCGACCAGCAGAATGAAGCATGAACGTTCTGTGTTTCTTGCAGTTTTTTTTGGGGAGGTTTGTTTTGTTTCCCGACGGTAGCCCGGACGGATGGAAATTGCACGGTACACAATAAAGAGTAAACTTTTACAAACGCTCGGGAAAAACGTACTCCGGGATACGGCACGGCGAACACTGAGCGAACACGAAGGGCACAGGGTGAGGGCGGAAAACCGCATCGAATCATCATCCGTAAAACCCGTACCCGCGACCGAGGAACGGGGGGAGAAGGAGAGAAAAACTTTACACAACATAATTAAAAGTTGCAATACGCAAACGATGACGACGACGACGATGATGCAAAAAACCCGAAAACCCCCCGTAGGGCACTGGTATGTGGGAGAGAGCGAGTAAATCGGTCGGCTGGTGTGGGGAGGACTTAGACACGGAAGCGATACACCGATTTGCTGCCCGGATGCTGCTGTGCTGGTGCTGCTGCTGGGGCTGCTAGTCGATCTATTTTGAAATATGATGTTAACGATTTATAAATAGGAAAAGTTTTGTCCATCTCGCACTTCACTTTGTCGTGCACAAAAGTGTTTCGCTCGCAGTCGTTGGGAGCGTCCTTCTTTTTCTTTATAACTTCCTATTTTCCTACTTTTTTCACTGTTTTTGCTTCGGAAACGGAGGAAAAATTGAACTGCAGTTTTCGATTGAAAATATGCATCCAAACACCTATTGGAAAACAATCCAAAGGGAAGGAACAAAAAACACTGAATCGAAAAGAATATTTATTGGTTCCAGGGAAGCACAATTGAGTTAAGCATTTTTTTTATCGCTATTTTTGTTACATTTTCTGTACCCCCTGCTTTCCCCGTTTCTGATTGTTTTGCACACTTTGTGTTCCAACGCAAACCCCGAACCAAACAACTCAACTCTATGGTTGCAGCCACGCCAGCTCGTTACGCTTGCCGGTTGCTTGTGGGCGGAAAGCGTTCCAGTTTTTGTTTTTTATTGTCAAGAATGGAATTTTGCTGCAAAACTTTATCTCCGCCAGCACTGCTCATTTTGGGCTGAAAGTGTCGCCTAGGTGAGCCACAGTCTCCGGTGAGCCGGAAATGTTGTTCCAATTTTTGCGCTGATCAGCGGGCTACGCCTCACCCACTCCCGCCAGCCCACCTTTTGCCGAAGGTAGGAAGTTACTAGTGGCATGAAAAGTTTTCCAAATGACTTAAAATTAACCTGTTCGTGCGGAATGAGCAGAAACTTTGGGTTGATAAAAAAACAACAGAAAGAGAGAGAGAGCGAGTGAAAAGAAGTGCAACACAAAGAGCGAAGAGAATGAAATGAAAGGTTTCCATTTCTCGGGCCCAGAAAAGTTGGCTCAACGTTCCGGAGATGATTTTCCAGCCTTCCAGCCGTGTTCTTCTTTCTCTCCACCAGAACTTCATAAATAGTTTGACTCGTTGCCATTTAGGCCGCGGATTGCGCGCCGTGTTCGTTTCGTTCGTTTTGTATCGCGGCAAGTTTGTGTGCAATTTATGGCGATCCTGTTCCTAGCTTTGCTTTTCGAAAACATTTTACAACTTCCGATCGCATCGCGGGAAGGTCCATTAGTGCGGCACCAAATGTACTCTTTATTGCATTTTTCTCCCGAAAGATTGATTGATAAGCTTGCTGTATTGGTATTCGCTGCGAGCCTGTGCACGTCTGCCGACAATTAAGCTGTAACTCAGCAGGGATTAGTGTCAGCGTAATGTGTTTATTAGCTATTCGCTAAGGGAAGGATAATCACATTCGAAATAATTATTAATACATCGCATAATCTTGTATTGCCGGCCATAATTTTGTGCCTTGGTGACATTCAATTTGGGCGCAATAATTCTTCCTCCTAATTTTGTCTTTGATCCAATTGAACGGTCTTAACGTGTCGATTGTGCGTGAGTGTGCGGTGGGGGGAAGGATTTACACTAGTCGGTGGAGTGATAATATTATGTACCACAGGAACAGATGCCAGTGTGGACTCAATCACAATTAAAATCATGAAAACTAAGACAAATTATCAAATAATTATTTAAAATTATTTATTTATTTATTTATTAATTTTTTTAATTTTTTTTTGTTTTTTTGTTTATTTTTTATCTATTTATTTATTTATTTATTTGTGTATTTATTTATTTATTTATTTTTTTTTATTTATCTACTTATTTATTTATTTATTTATTTATTTATTTATTTATTTATTTATTTATTTATTTATTTATTTGTTTATTTATTTATTTATTTATTTATTTATTTATTTATTTCTTTATTTATTTATTTTTTCATTTTCTTTGATTATAAATCTTTCACTTTAATTCACACTATGACTCTTTTGACTGGAATTTCCTGTGTTAACCTGTATTTCTTGCTGTGATACTCTTTGTTATTTTGTGCTGATGTTACATTGTACCGCGATGCTTTATGTTATTTATTGCTACCCTAGACAACTTAGATAGTTTATAAGATCAGTGAGAAGGCCAAAGATGGCCAATCACTTAACAAATACTTATAATGAAAAAAACAAATTTATCTATTTATTTGTTTATTTATTTATTTATTTATTTATTTATTTATTTATTTATTTTTTTATTTATTTATTTATTTATTTATTTATTTATTTATTTATTTATTTATTGATTTATTTATTTATTTATTTATTTATTTATTTATTTATTTATTTTTGTTTTTATTCATTTTATAGAAATATACTCGTTCTTCTTTTAGATTCAATATTTAAAATAATGATGATATTTTCATAGGCAACATATATATTTTGATATTTTTTTAAAAATATTTTCATATCATTTAATGTACAAAATTATAAAAGAATTTAAATGACACACCTCAAACTGTCAAAAGATGCAAATTTCAGTTAAACTGAAAAATGAAATAAAATAAAAATAAATATAAAAAACGTCAAATGATCCCCTTTTAGTACCAACTAGTGTCTGGCATAAGTTATTCCGCACAGCGCACGGCCAAGATCAAACTTCAATCTTCTCCAGCGATAATGTTGCCAATAAAGGAACAGGTTCTTATGGTGATTCGAGGACCCAATTGCTTCAATACACAATCAGCCAATGACTTCCCATCCCATGGAAGTCCCCACCCCTGCACCTCTCAGATTCTTACCGGGGAAAAAGTCAGTGGCAACCTTTATCTAATCATCACTCTTACGCGCGCCCAAGATTGCATACTAATCGTCACAATTATGTGCCCCTCCTTCCAGTCCTTCCCACCTTTTAAGCTAATGTCCCCTCCCGGAACACTCTGGGGTGGGGAAAAAACACCCTTAAATAACCCTTGTCGCCCATTTCGGCCACCACTTTCCCACCGAACACGTCGCACGTACTAGCCGGCGCACAGACCGGTGCGTGCGTGCGTGAGCTGGTTTGATTGAATTTCATTTTCGGTTTCCCGATTTTCGATTCATCTCCCCTACTACTTGGTGTTGCTGGCTTTTCTCACGAACCCGGTTTTGTATGGAAATTGCCTGTTTTTCCTTTGCTGCCCTGAGAAGAAGAAAAAAAACACAAGAACGACAAACCTTTCTGGGACACAGGCGCCCACGGAGGTCAGTTTCTCGGTTCGTTTCGGGGATGGAGAACGCTAACGAAGCACGGATTCTTACTTCAACCAGCCAAGCACCCCTGTCCCGGCGTGCGGATCACAAATGGAAATCAACGAGAGCAAGCGACCAAACGAGCAATGAAACAAATCCCGGAAGTTCCATTACCAGTGGGTGCAACTGCGGGGCGACTTGGGAAGGCAATCGTTTGCTCATTTGAATGCAATCGCCATCGGCCATGGTTTCGGCGGTGCAGGAACGCGTTGCCGGCTGTCTGTTTTTTTTTTTCGGAGTGGGAGAGCAAAGAGAGTCGGTGTGCGTGCCGGTCGGCTTTCTTCTTTTGGTCGGTTACGCGGGGGACCGTGATTTTGTCCGCCGTGCGCCATTGTGCCAGTGCCGGCGAACGACGGCTGATGGTGTAATAGGCGGGTTTAGTTTTTCGGGAGCTTGCCCTCTTCCTGGTGTGACCATCCAGTTTGGAAATGTATACACCGAGCATGTTCTATGGGGCGTTGGGGAAGCTGGTGTTCTTCAGCATCGTCAGCAACGACAAAGCGACTTGTCGTCGTGCTGGCTGAATGGGGCGTTCTTTCTTGCTTTTTTTCGTCGCAAGGGGCATCCAAAGGGATCTCAAAACAAGACGATGGGAGGGGGGGGGGAGGCCACATTACGATGACTTACATTCCAATCACGATCACGATGGTGTGTGATGGTTTTCAGTACCCCTGCCTGCTCTCGCTCCTATCGCTTTCTAAAAGGCGAATAGGGGAGCAACTGCTCGTTACCACAAATCATAAACACACGCTCATAATGCTACCGAGAGCGAGATGTTGTTTCGGGCGGTGGTGGTTCAAAACCACCACCCCGCCACACCACAGAAGGGCACGGAAGGCTGTATTCATACAATGGTGTGCCCTCGAGCGGCCATGGTTCGATAGAAACATATATTTCTACCTTATTATTGCTTCAATTGCATCAAAACATGCGAAGAACGTTCGGGGGAACCTTGGTCGTCTTTCGCGCTGCTGTGTCCCTCTTTCTCTCTTTCCATCTCTCTCTCCCGAGTTGCACTTTAGAACATCGTGCTCGAAAAACAGTGGCGTGCACTTTTCTCATCATGGTACACCAGAGTACAAGCTTAAGCTAGCTTAAAACGTTACGAAACGGGAGGTGCAAAATTGAAATTTGATTTATGGGCGCAGAGAATGAATGAACTTTAAGGTGTATGGTGCCGTGACTGGGATTTAATTAAAAATAAAATTATAGACCGTGCCGTTTAGGTTGATGTAGAATTTTCTTTTAAAGAAATTTGATTGTTTGCCATAGAACGGTAATCTTGTTGAGTGATCGAGATCGTTATCCATTTGATTACTTTAAATATTAGTTCTGATAGAATCCTGGTCACGGCACCAAACAGTTTACAGCAATCGTTCATTTTCAACAAAAAGTTCTGCTATTATTTGTTCAAAAGCATCGCTTTTTGGAACATTTAATGAAACATTCAATTAAAGCAGTAAAAGGGCATCCTTGGCCCATATTATTGCAATGTTTGATAATTATTACATTAAGCCTTAGTTCTCTCTTACTATTGCAGTCACTGTAATCCAGGATTAGTTGGCCCAAAAATGTGCCCCACAACACCATCACCCTTTACCACAACAAACATTGATTCTAACCAGTGTAATAGTCACCAGAACACGCTGTATTCGGTATTTCACTGAAGGTACAGCAACCAACCCAACAGAGAACTATTTGTGTAGTTTCGAGCCAATCGAACACAATAGAGCGAGGTACAATTGTTTTCTTATTGCTTGCCCGCATCTTGAACGTGAAGGGTAAAGGGAGCTGTGTAAGTAAAACGTCGTAATAAATACCTGAAACCATTGAGCCGCCCGAAAACCGGTAGCATTCCAGCGGATTCCATCATCACCATAATCTGCAGAACCGGAAGAGAATCCAGTACCCTCGCTGTGGGTGAGAAAGGAAAAGAAAGGGAGTAAGCAAAGGGGTTAAGAAAATGCAGGAAAATTGAAATCACGTCGGGCGTCGGAAATTCTTTGCTTCCCATTCCCTCACGGAAAGGGAAGGAAAGCGCTACGTCCACGTGGAACGAAAGTCGGCTTTTGCTATGGACAAAGCCAACAAAAAAAACAACAACCCCGAAACAAAACCTGACGGCGCGAGGAATGTGTTCGGTTCGAACTAATATTAATAAATTTTATCGTGTACAGTTGGCCGCCGGGGGCACCCCCTACTAGAGGGGCGGGGGGAGGAAAATATGTGAAAATGCTGGCTAGAATAATCGAATCGCAATAGAAAAGGAGTTGCAAAGAGGAGAAAGAGCACGCGCTGGGTTGGGGTCGTGCTTCACCGCTGCTTCCTTGTAAAGAATCACGTTTTCGCTTTGTCCAGTTTTGCCTACGCAGTGTGCATGGGGAAGTGCGAGAGGAAGGAGGGAGAAGGTAATGGTAGTCAATGTTAAAGGTGAGACGTGGAAGGTGGTAGGTGTTGGTGGCGGCTGTAGATGGTGATATCGATTGGCCATTTGCCTTACCGCCTGATGGCGGAAAAGGGATATTTTTACCTTCCACGCTGCGTTTGATCCTGGCTGACCATACTGATTCGGGACAGTGGGATAATTGCAGCGTCCAAGAAGGACAAAAGTTGGAAAAATGGTATTAAAACTACGTTAGGTTGAAAAGAAAACAGATAAAATCTAAACTAAGCTTAAAGTTTAATTTTGTTTTGTTAGAACAGCATATGTTTAATTTTAAAGAGTAACATACCATCTGGGTTAGTTTTTGTAATAATCTAGAAGCTTCGAGGTATTAATACCATTGAGTTAAAGAATCGCCATTATAATGGCGGGACTAAAAAAACCGTTCAAGTCATTTGAGACAACCAAACCCTCGATCGAGCAGAAAATTCAAACTGAAAAAAGGTAAACTTATCAAATTATCAACATACAACAATATTTTTGAAAACGTTTAAAATAATAGAAAGAACATTAAATACAGGCGACCCTCGAGTTACGACAATTTGCAGCTACGATGATATTGATTGGGACCAATGAATGCGGTATTTTAGAAGAGATTAATATATATTTTGGAAAATTTCGAACAAATAACCATTACAAACACATTCCTGAAAACTTTCCAACTACCCAAATTTGTATCGTGTAAACAACTTTTATAATAAAATTATTACATTGGATAAAATACACGATATCATACATTTTGACTCTTCAACTTGGGATTAAACTATATATTGACATACAACGTTTTCGACTTACGCTGACATTCTTTCGATCCCAAACACAGTCGTATCTCGGGGGTCACCTGTACCATACACTTTCAGATTCAATTAGTAAAAAAGACGTCTTCTTCTATATGGCGTAACGTCCTACGCGGACATGCCGGCCTATACAGGCTTTCGAGACTTAATTCATTACCACGTAGCCGGATAGTCAATCCTTGCTACGGGGGGACGGTCCATTCTAGGATTGAACCCATGAACCCATGACGGGCATGTTATTGAGTTGTTTGTGTTCACGACTGTACGACAGGACCGTGCGACGTATATAATTTTAATTTTAGATTGCTTATCCTTAAGGTTCACGCTTCATTCTTCAATGTATTTGTCAAAATTCCATTTGAAGATGACTGTAGCAATTCCAGGGTAGCTAAGGCTAGGCCCGAGAATAAAAAAATGAAATGCAAAATTCAAACAAACATCCAGCCATCATTCACAACCTAAATTGAGTCATTAAATTGAATAAGCGCGATTGTGTGCTTCACTAATTAAAACCCGTATTACGAAACATTGACTGATAACACACGAACCGCAATCAATCGGCCGATTCCAGACAGCAAGACGCGGTGCTCAAAATAGCGAAAAAATGTAAAAACCCTCCCACTGCACCCAACAAACCGACCTTCGACGGCCAAGTTTCTGATTCAAGCAAGCACCTTATCAACGCTGAACGAGGAAAACAAAACAAACGAAACTTTACACAATCCGTTCGAACGCACCGTTTCCGGACCATTAAGCGGGCAGAATTCACTGTGCTCCAATTTTGCTGCACGAAAAACCCAACACCAGGGCGCTTGCGATTGACGTGGCGGGGAAAATAATGATGAAATTTTAACGACAACTGGGTAACGCGTGTGGTTGTCAAATGTGTCAAAGGTGAAAGATGTTGCCACCGAAAAAAAAACATAACATACAGTGACAATCGGTAGCACGGCGATTTGTGGGCTTAGTTTAAAGCGCATTCTCCGCACGATTATCGGCTATTTCCGGTGCTGTCTGTCTGGCAAATGGTTGACCTTTCTGTACCCTTCACCGTGCTCCACCGTGCTAGACACGAGGCTAACGAGCGACAGATTGTCATCTAGATGAACTCATCATCATCGTCGTCGGTGGACATGGTTTTTATGTTACCTCCTCGTCTGAAGTAATGTCGGTAAAGATGCTTTTAACATTTCCACACCGTTTTTGCGATAGTTGTGCCGGTGGTGCTCCTGAAACTCCTCTGCCCGTTAATCATGCTAAGTGAGACGAACTTGACCTATTAGCTAATGTAAGCACAGTTTAAACTGTGTCCCACTCGGGCACAAAAACTGTAACCGCTCCCACATCCATCCACAGCGCAGCGGCGCGTTACAAAGATTGCAACGCAATTGTTCTTCTCCTGGTTTCAGCAGCACCGAAAAAACACACTCCAAAAAGGTGCAAAGCACGGCACGGCACAGCACGGCAAGAACGTTAAGTATATCCATCAACAAAAACTACCCACCGAGCCGGTACAAAGTGCTCCCCCAACAATAACAAAAAACTAAATAAATCACACTCAATCCTTTAACGATCTTGCTCCGGTGGGTTTTTGCTTTGTTTTTGCAGCTCCTTTCCCTGACAAATGCGAAGGAAGAAGGTCGCGTTTTTACCGTATCACTACCACCACCACACACCACAATCAAATCAAATTGCAGTCGGATTCCGATTTGCGAGGAAGGAAATTCCTGGCAAGCAAAAAGGAACCGCCAGCACTTCCCTCCGCCAGCAACTCCCGAAAATGAAGGTGAAGTGTCGTAAATTAACCTTTGCCGGACGCGTCTGCGAGAGGAACGTGTGGCCGGCGGCAGGAATTGTGCTGGGGATCATCATCTGCCAAAGAAAAAGCGTAAAAAACAAAACGCCAAACCTTCACGCGCGAGGAGAAAAACGCGTTCCGGCTGCTTCTGCCGCTGAGTGTAATAATCTTGTGCAAAACGATCTTGTGCAAAACGGTCTTGTGGCCGGCTTTTTCTTTCAGCTTTTCGCCGGCGTTTTTGTTTGGCGCCCTTGTCGCCCTTTCTTCTGCCCTGCTTCGTCACGGTGCGAGGATTTGCGAGGATAATTTCCAGGTGATGTACACACCCACTTCAGGATGCTGTTGGAGAGTTTTGGCGGGTGCGTAAGCGTAACTGGTTGTCTGCCGTAGCAGCGGCGTTCTGGCGTAGCAAAAGATGGAGGCCAAAATGGGCAAACAGATAAATCGTTAAAGCTACCAAAATGAGCGCTTTGTTGGAGGTTAAATCCTCCTTCTAGAGCTCGCTCTCTCTGTTAAGTAAAGGAATGCGGAAAGGAATTTACGGATTTTTGTGCTTTTATTCGGAGCTGGAGCTCAGGTTTGTGACGCAATTTGAAAACTACCAACAGCCCACAGTGTTCAGACTCGGGCGACATCTTCCTCCGGCTCATTCGGCGGTGGGAGTGGAATAAAATAATATTAACATACCATAAAAAGGGCAATAAAAAGCAGACCACTCACGTGGCGGGGGCAACAGGGCCAATCCATCGAATCGGCCGAAAATCAGGACAGCTGGCCCAGTACCGGAGGGAGAGTGAGATTTTCTGCACGCAGCGTCTTGCAAATTTCGATCGAGCAAAGCCTGGACAACTCAAAGTGCGTCCAGGAGTATTTGGTCACAGCAGCATGCAGGCGTCGGGAAGATGGTGATCCGGAAAACTAAAACGTTCCAAGAAAAGGCCACCCCATTGGGCTAGGGACATCCAAAAAACATGATATCCCAAACCGCCCTAACAACAACAACAACAAAAAGGCCCCTCCTCCGGAGTACAAAGTGAGGAATTGGGATTGGTAGTTTTGCTGCTTGGGGGCTTTTTTTTGTTGGTTGGTGACTCACATTTTGGCATCAAGATTTTTCCGGTCAGGACATTATCTTGGAGGTATTGGAGAGGGGGGTTTTTGCTTGCTTGCTTGCTGCCAGCAGACGGGAAGGTCGTAGCTTTTAGGCGCTTCTGTCAACCGGGCGATCAGTCTTGCGATAGCCGAATTCGCCTTCGTTTCCAATTTCTCCAAGAACACATGCGGTGCAGGACCTTCTGAGGACACAGCAAGCGGTAACAGAGTGCAGTAGAGAGAAGCGGACTGGAGAATAACAGGAGAATGCCATTTCTTTAACTCTTCCTAAAAAAAGGAAGCAAAAACCCCAAACACAAACATCAAATCAGGTTCGGTTGATAGGTAATGTAGCGCCCGGATGTTTTATGTATTCTTCCGGAAGCTGTTTTCCGTACGGCAAGCGACATTCACAAACACACACACTTTACCTCTACATCTCCCTGGCACGATTTCCTGGGATGTCTTCACAGTTCAATATCCGTTCCGAGACATACCGGGACCGAGTGGACACAAGGTATGGCGTTTTTTTATCCCGAGTTACCCAACGGAAAAAAGATCCTGCCGTTTGCACACAAAGCTTCAAAGATCAAACTGTAGCATTTAGAGGGTGGAACAGGAAGCCTTTATCCTTACCTTATCCTCTCTTTTCAGCTCTCTTCCTCTTCTCTCTCTCTCTCTCTCTGTCTCTCTCTCTCTCTCTTATCCTTAAATGTTTGGCGCCGCTTCGTGACGCCCGTCAGCTAAATTTGCTCCAAGGGAAAAGCTGCAACCCAGAATATGTAGGCCAGTGGTTCCAAGTACACAACCGAATCCTACACACACTCGTTTTAGGTACTCGGCTCTCGGTCTAAACTACGGGCAAAAGAAACTGAAGTCGCATCAAAGCAAACGGGCAACGGGATTGAGCAACAACAAAACTTGAGGGGGAAATTGAATTTCGATTCACCGGAAGGACGAATTCTGAGACGTCTGGGCCTTTGGAGCACCTTCCCGTGCATCGGGAGTGGAGACTGTCCAAAGTCTGCTATGATTGACGGGTCAACGCAGCGAACGTTACAACAGCGACCAAAACGCGTGGAACAACTGACAGGTGTGTCCTGAAGTCTATCGTGTGTCACCGCCTACTTCTTCCAAGCGGGCGCCTGCTCTAGGACGCAAACGGAGTTCTATGACAGGCTCTAAGCAACCCGAGAAGAAGCCCGAGACGTAGAATCCCGATATCCCGGGCGAAATTGGTAACCTTATTTAAAGGTGTGTCTACTTTACGCTAACATTAGAACCTTCTTCTCTCTGCAGTCGGCAGACCGGATAATTATAGATTCTGCAGTGTGTGTGCTATGTGTACAGTCAGATAGCCAGCCTTATTTTGTCTATCGGACATCGGACATCGGTATCCTAATTGCCCGCCGTTTGCTCCCAAGAAGTCACCGGAAGAGAAGCAAGAACCATCATTAGCCAGCGAGGACGAGCCTAATAAGAGGTGCTCTCGGCTTGAAGGGAAGTCAACTTTGTATCCATTGGAGGACACACACAAACACACACCCACTTAGAGAGAGAGAGCAGAATGCCGCCGCCCCTTATTAGATCCAGAGCCGCGTTGTAACGGTAAGATTATTAGAAAATTGTATATAATTATCGTCCATAAAAAAGGGCGAGCAGCAGCAGCAGCTGGCAGCTGGAACCGGAAAAGCGCGCCGGAACGGCATGTGTGTTGTGTGTGTTGCTGCGTGCTTTCCGGGCTCCCTGGTGCTCTCCCTGGTACCCCATGAGTCCGAGTGATACCAAGCCCGAACTCCCAAGTGGCACATATACACACCAACAAGGCTTACATGGAATACATGGCCAAACACTGAGCGACGCCTTTGCCGAATGCCACAGACACTGGGAGGTTGTGCGGGTAGGTGTCCTGTTTTAATGTGATTTTACTCACAGGGTGTACTTGCTTCTACATGTGTGTTTGTGTGTGTGTGTGTGACTGTGTGTGGTGTAGTAGTTTTGAAATTCTAACCTCACCGTTAACCACTAAGCTCACGCTTTCGCTTCGGCTTTCGCGCGCGCTCGCGCGGCTTTTTCGCCCCGGCCCAGGAGGAAAACGGAAAATTAATTTAATTAAATCAAGCCACCTTTACCACGGGTGCTGGCAAGCGGGCGGCGTTGTTGTCGTCACTGCTGGCGGGTCTTAGAATGCTTTCTTTTTTTGTTGTCCCCTTGCACCCCCGGGAGTATGGTTTCACCACTACCTAACGTGCTCGGTTTGCGCTCGGTTCCGAAGTGTCCATGCCCAACGCCACGTGCAGCGGGGAAGGTCTTGTTTTACACAAATGCGTGGCTGTGTGTGCGGGTAAAGTGCAGCACCAAACAAAGTCATATATTTGAGGATGAGTGTGTGTGTGTGTGTGTGTGTGTTCCACATTCTGTACCTTCTCTTTCGTTCGTTCGCTCGCGTGTTGTCCCGCGGGTAGCGTTGCAGATACTAATTCCCTATTTTAACCTAATTAATACCACTTTCCCGTGCACTGAACTGTACGCCGATGGCGCCATGATACTCTCCCTACACTCCCACCCCTTCTGACGACCACCAGAGGTTGGGGTTGGGGGAAAAACAATTCCCGAAAACAGCAAACCGGGCCGAGCTCCGAGCGGCTTTGGCGGCTCCGGCGCGTTTGAGTGGAAATGTTTTTGGGCCGATTAGCGAAAAGCGGCTAAATCCTTAAAGCGTTGTCAGAGCGTGCGAATGTGTGTGTATGTGTTTGTAAGAGGGGATTTAGCAAATTTTCCGAATCGACACACGGCGGTGACACACTCGGCGCTGGGAGGACGCTCTAATTCGAGGAACCAAGCACTCGAGAGCGGGACATTGGAGAAAGAACCTACGTGGACGAGGAGTGCTGCTGAGGAGCTAAAAGTCAATCCGTCCCCGTGAAAAGCGCTAATTTTAATCATCTTTCTACCGGAAATCTCACCTGTTTTGGGTGAGATGGCGACCTACGCCTAAACCGGAAAGCCAAGCTCTTCCAGCGAAAACCAATCGAGCGGAAGTTCTTCCCGGGTCGGGATGGAACGTCGGTAAAGAATCCTAGGGCGAGCGTTGAAGCAATGCTAATTCCACTAAAACGTACCATTCCCACCCCCCAAATTAGGGAGGCCAAACACTCCCACTGGTGTGTCCTTTTGGTACGGTAAACAACAGCGTCAAGTCAAGCGAAAGTGTCAAAGCGCCACGATGATGACGGAGGAGCGAGGACCACGTATGACGTGACACGTAATGAGTGATACAAATCTTTCCAAAGCGGGCAAGTTTGTGCGTACGTGGGCACGCGCATACACACACACACAGCGAGATACCCACCAGCTCGTTAATCCGTACCCAAAGCGACTTAGGCCCTGGCTAAACCACCGAAAAAGCTTCTCCCTCGTCCGTGCGGCTGACGGCAAGTTAAACTCCACGAACACGTTTTTCCGGCACTTTCGCTTGAGTGCCCCGTCAGCTTCCCGCACAGAACGTGTTTGTGGTCTGCTGTGTCTGTGTGTGTGTGTGTACGTGGGGGCTTTTTTCTGTTCTTCCGCTCTGTTTTTCTTTCCCAAAAGCCCGTCAGCGTAAAGTTGGCGCTAAATGTGACTTGTGAGCGGCTCCAGCGCGGTGTCGGTTCAACTTCAAACACGCGCGCCCGGGCAAGGATAATCGGTGTCGTGTCACTAATTCGTGTAACTTACCACGTCGCTTTCGGGTGTCCCGTTTTTTAAGGGTGGTGTTGATGCCCAAGGTAAATACAGTGAGCCGCGACGTTTCGTGGGTTGCAAATACCTGTGCTCGGTACACACAGCAGCAGCAACAGCAGCAGCAAAGGCATTTCCAGCCCCCAGGAACCTAGTCTTCTGCTGGGGCTGTGTTTGCTCAAACTGTTGTGACATTTTGTCGAATACAAATTCAATTTACAATGCCTTCAGCAACAGAGCAAAGCCAACACACTCTGGGAATGAAAGTGAGGAGGGAAAATAATTTCAAATGAAGCTAATTAAATGATGGGACCCCTTGAAGCTCCTTCACACAAAAAAAGCGGGAACTGCAAGACATCCAGGAAGACCAGGAACCCGCATTTTCTTGCTTGATTGGCGGACCGCATCTCGGAATGTCTGGTCTATTTACATGAGGGTACGCTAGAATTCTTTATCTCGCATCGAAGCATTCCTTCGGCGTTCGTCCTCGTGCGTACGTACGTAATTCCGCTGGTCATCATCCTCCTGGGGGGAACCTGGTACAAGGAATCCCAATCAATCACATCGCGTTCGCGCGAGAAGATCCCTTTGCGGCGATTCGATGACTCACGCGCTATCGCACATCATCAAACGATCATTTGGAAGCATACGCACACGCACATCACTGTGGACTGTTGGAAATGTGGCCAACTCACGGACGCCTCGGCACAAATGAATCACTGTACTGTACCGGCGGTCGCCACCATCGTCACTGTCATCGCGGGTACGGGATAGTCCGGGACACGATGTTGATGTTGTCGATGGTGATGATGATGATGATACATCACAAAAAAATATCGGTCGGTTGTTTATCGGACGTCGGATTTCGGTGTGATGGCGAGTTCCACGAGTTCCGAAAAACGGTGCCCGCTCGATGAGTGATTGTGATTGATGCAAACATGCATTTCCTGTCGCTCAACGTCGTCGTTGCCGTTGCCGTTGTTTGGTGCAGTCGAACTGTGGAAACATTCCAAACCAGTTGAGACTGCTGGAATGGAATGTCCTGGCATGAGGTCATTGCCGAGGTGTTCGTGGGAAAGTGATATTCACCCCAGAGCGCAATTTCGGGTGAACGTGGAGGACTGATGAATCATGAAGGTTGAAATGTTTTAACTAAATTATAGACATCACCGGAGCGCTTCTGGGTATCTATAGTAATGAGATATCTGGAGATTTGGCCATGTTGATTGTATGGTTTGCCGCTGCCCTTTTCTTGGAATCGGATTGACGTTGGTTAATTTGGTTGGGTAGTGTGTAGGGGGCTGTTAAATTCAATGTTCAATTCTATTCCTGTACAAATATGATGAAAATACTAATAGAGGCTTTACAGCAATTCAGATTATTAGAAATTATTATTAATTATTAATTTTGATCACTAGTATGCTTTTCAAAACACATGTTCTCTTAAATCCTTATGGAGTAGTTTACAATTCCCTAATACTTGTTCTTTCGACAATGGAGGAAGCAATAGATATATCGTCTACGGAAGGGAAGACGAGCAACAACACATATGATCTCCAAAAGGTTCGTTTGTCCTCAGGGTGGAAGAACTTGTACTTAGAGCACTAAGTCATTGATAAAGTTTTAACATTAATAATTTTTATTAAGAGATAAAAATAACATTGTTCGTCGAGATCGCTCAAGCAGGGTAGCACAATTCCTCGTTATCCGAACGTGTCGAAAGATAACGTGTAGCCCCATGATTGGTGGAGCTAGTGCATAGGAGAAACGCATTATCCTGGAAGAGAATTGTGCATAGCGACTTGTCGGAGTTGACATTTGTATCAACAACAAAAAATTGATTTGTCCATTTATTACGACAGATGTTACAGAGGATGTTGAGACACAGGCACGGAAGTCCTATCATCTGATCGTGTTTAACGAAGCACGAAGATTGTTTCGTTAAGCTGTCGGCTCGGGTGAATAGATTATAAGAATAAATGTAGTTCTAGAAATAAAGTATCTTTTAATTGTGCCACTCAGCAAGCCACAACCACCAGTAATTATAAAAAGCTGATAAAAGTTAGGCCGGTCTCATGGTACAGTCGTCAACTCGTACGACTTATCAACATGCCCGTCATGGGTCCAAGCCCCAAATAGACCGTGCCGCCATACATAGGATTGACTATCTGAATCTGGGTAATCTGAAATTCATTGAAAGCCAACCCCACAAGTGGTACTGGCAGGCCTTGACCGACAACGGTTGTTAAGCCAAAAGAAGAAGAAAAAGTAAAAGTTACACCGAAACACGAAAGAAAAAAATAATCATAAATCGAAATATTTAACATTGGTTGAACCTTAATTTCAGATCAATGTTTTTAATGCAAGTATTGCTCTATTTTAGAAATATGCTGCGTATTTCTATATCAATATGCTGAAATTTGCAACAAATAAATATCTCAGCAATTTAAATAATCTAAAATTATCTGTTCTTCTTTATGGCGTAACGTCCTACGCGAACATGCCGGCCTATACAATACAGGCTTTCGAGACTTAATTCATTACCACGTAGCCGGATAGTTAATTCTTGCTACGGGGGGACGGTCCATTCTAGGCTTGAACCCATAAACCTATAATGGGCATGTTATTGAGTCGTTCGAGTTGACGACTGTATCATTGGACCGCCCATTTGTATTGCTACAAATTCAGCCACTACTGGTACATTAATTTAACCATATATTCAAGAAAGCATGAATGGATCTATTGAAAAGCACTATACTCTGTACACAAACTCAACTTCTTTTTGGAGGAAACTATCTGGGTCTTCCACGTTACAGGCAATTAACACTTTAATTTAACTTATTGGCAACGAGACATCTCCATCGGTCACTCGATCGGTCCACAACGACCTGCTACAAAAAGGCCCCGTTTGTTACAAAACACAAACTTCCACTTTGCATTGCACACCTTTTCACCCCATCAAATGGACGAAGCTCCCAAGCGTACCGAGCTTAAATAAGTAATGAGCGTTTACCGAACATCGGGTCCACAACACTAATGATACCGCCGTCCCCAAACCGTCGGTCCCAAACCAACGCCCGACTGCCAATGGGCTGCCAATCGCAATCACCCAGCCGCCTGTCGCATGTTTGTGCCTGGTCCGGCGCGAGGTTAAGAAGATGACACCGGGGCGTAGAATGGACGTGCCACGCAAAACCAGCCTCAAACGCAAAAGCCCCTTTCTTCTTCTAACGTTGCGGCCAGCTCGAGTGACAACTTTCCCGCCATCGAATGTCCGCGATGATCAAGACCCTTTTAAGCGGTTTTCCGAGAAGCGAAACGGCTTTTCCTCCGCGCGCGCTCCAACCAACGTGGACACTGCCCGATGGACGGAACAAATTGCCAACGACCATCGACCGGTAATGGTTATAAATATTTAAACAGCAAAGTGTGTGTGTGCGCTCGATTGCACGCGACATCATCATTGGCTGTCGTTTTGCTTCGGCGATTAGTTGAATAAAATGCAATTTAGGATTCGATCAAGGGGGGAAGGGTAATTCCAGGGAAAAATACACTAAGCAGGAAGACGACACCAGAGACCAGAGTGTCGTAAAAGCTGGACAGACAACAAAAGTGTTACAAGCTCATAAAAAGTTAGAACGAAAGTCAGAAGAAAAAGGTCCACCTCCGTTCACTAAGAAGATCCTATCGCCGGGGCTAATAACGGAAAGTTAGCAACAGCAAAAGGTTAATAAATGTGACACTTACCTGCCGACGTGCGTCCGAAGAAACAACAACCCAACACCGAACACCAGCAGCAGCAGCAGCAGCAAGGTCTTATCGATTATTGTCTGCCTGCTTTTTTGGGGTATAGCGCCGCACCCGGTTCAAATCTCTCTCCGGAGACATCCCTCGAAGGTTTCCATCCGTACCACACACACAACGATACAGCACGCAAGATAAGACCACAGGCAGTTCGTAAAACAACGACCACAAGACGCAAAGCAAAAGGGGCAAACCTCGGAACAGATTCTTCCACGAACACTCATCGTCATCCGTTTTGTGGGTCGCGCTCGGGCAAGATTTGGATCCGGCGGGACCGGAAATGGACAAATTATGATGCGCCGCCCGCTGCCATCACATACCGGCTTCTTTTGCGGTCCGAAGCAGTGAGTGAGGGTCGTTGCCGATTGTCGATCTAAGTTGTGTGATATTATTTTATCAATCGATGGCACCTCCTCCAGCGGGAGGCAATCAAAACGCCCTGGAGGATGTTATTTTTTATTTGACTTTTTTTTACGATAAAACTGTTTATTTCTGCAGGTTTTTCTGTTCACTCCTTCCATCACGACCTTTCACAATCTTTCACAATGGGGTTGTTTTTTTTGTTTGTTTGTTTGTTTGTTTTGTTATATTATTTCTTATCATTCCAGTTTTCTTTTATCTTCTCCTGTTGGTATGTTGTAAGTGATGTTGCATAGGGACATGCGGGACACGAGGGTTGTTGGGGTTGTTTCATTTTACTTCATTTCACTCTCATCTGCCACTCACACACTCTGCTCGTTTATTTTTTTGTGTAATGTTTCCCATTTTCTCTGCTTTAATATCAATTGTTCGTGTCTTTCATCAATTTACATGTGATTTATTTGCATTTCCGTTTTTTTTTCTTTTTTTCGTTTGGTTTTGTTTTATTTTTTCCTGTTCCTGTTTGCTGCATTCACTCTTTGTTTGTTTCATAATTATCTATTTCTTTACACAGAGTTGCTATTTTCCTTCGCTCGTTTTGTTTATACATTGGCTTTTTTCTGTATACTGTTGCATTATTTTTCCCTACCAGTGAGTTTTCCCGTCCTCGCCAGCAGCTAGTGCGCCAATCGTTCGTTTCGTTCACTGTTTCGATGTTTATTTGCATTCCATCGTTCGCTTTCGCTGGCCGAGTTCTGGCAAGAGCTGAGAGCAGATGCAGAGTAGTAGTTTCTAGCTGGGTGGGGAGAAATTTGCCCCGCAAGGCAATGGGAGAAACGGGGGTGATAGAATGCTGCTGTTGCAATCGGTGCACGGTATACTTTGCTTTGTAACTATTGTTTGTTTGTGTTTTGTAAGAGATTCCGATTCCGAATCGGCCACTGTGTTTATTTGCTTGCCCGTTGTTGGCATTGTTTGTGATTTGGGGATTGGGTGGATTTTATTCATATTACCGGCGGAGCGTACACGTACGCACGCTCCCTTCACTGTAAACTATTGCATTTTTATGACTTATGTATTGTTGTTGCTGCTGCTTCTATTGCTCTTTATGTGTGTGTTTGTGGAGGGCGAAAAGGAATGGCTACAATATTTGCTCGCTTGTCAGTCGCGCTGGTTTTGCAGATCAGATTCCCAAAAACAAACCGCACTCATTTTCATTACTCTTACCTCCCTTTTTTCGGCTGTTTCGGTACACTCTGATCTGTTGTGTTCTATCTGCAGTTGATGGGGGGAATATGTGAAAGGGGGAGCCTGTTGTTAGCTGTTTGTTTGCTTTTTCCTCAGTTGTTTTCCTTTTTTTTTGGTTTTGCTTGGAAGGATCAACAATTTGTTTGTATCCGTTTCATGTTTGCATATTTTCGGTATCTGTTTTTATATATGCGTTTTTGCGGTGTCTGTAAGTCGCTTATTTGTTTCACTTGTTTTACTCCTTTTTTTCAACTCTCTTTTTCTCCTTTTCTACCGTTTGTTTTTCATTAGTTTTTCGTTTGCTTTTACACTATTTTCCTCTACTAGTTATTTGTTCAGTTTTCTCTTCCTTTCATGTAGTGTTTTCCTCTTCTGTTTTTTTTATCTTTATACAACAATTTTTATCTTTTTTTTCTCTCTTTTTCCTTCAATGGCCTTTCATTCGTACTTATCACACATGCAAACATACACACACATCCACCTCCATACGCACATTACTTCGATCATGTGTATATATATATTTATATTTACGTTCGTTTCCGCTTCCTACAGAGACGGAACATCGCGACGGACTGGAGATTTCTTGACTGATTCTGTTTGTTAGCTGCAATACACACCATTCACCTTTCTCCTTACTTCAGTTCACCCTTCCCTTCCGCTTCTTTCTAACCTAATCGTTTAATTTCTGGTTTCGATACAGTTTAGTTTTAGTTTCACACGCGCCCATACATCTTTCCGCTACTTATATATTTATACGACACTTGCACCGGTCCGGGCGTGTTTTTTCCCACTTTCGTATTCCTTTAGTTTACTACCACACACACACACACAAACACACCCACCGATTCTTCTCGCAGCAGTGCTGTTGTATTCTACACCACCTTACCACTACCATAAATTACTAATCTCCTCTTTCTTTTTCTGAACGCACCCGGGCCCCGTCGTTGTGTGTCCCTCCCATTGCCACCAAGTCCGGCAGCTTTAAAGTTATGACAGCATGACTTATTCACCTACTTTCACACCATCTACTACCGATCCAGCACCCCGTCTTTTGGGGGCCACACGCTTCAACTCTTTATAGAACGTTGAAGTTTTACACCGGTGTCCACAGGCATCACGGCAGCCTGTTTCACCGGCGGCAGGGAAAACCTTCCCCCAGAAAACACAGGGAAAACAAACTTCAAACTCCAAAACACGTGTGCGGCTGGATTTAGTGTTTGTGTGTGTGAGGGGGCGTGCAGTGGATACCAAAGAGACGAGCATCCCAAACAAATCCGACCATTTTCACGATCCATCATTAGTTTATGTTTGTTTGTTAGAACTCTTCTCCCATTGCTGTTCTGCTAACTTTCTCGCTCTCAGGTCGATTTTTTTTACAGTTTGTTTGCATTCGAGTGTTTTGACTTGTTTATCGCACACACAAACACACACATTCAACCGTTTTCGTGCTTTTCGCTTCTAAATGCATTAGATTCTTCTTACTCCTTTCTCTCTCTCTCATTTTCATGTGTCGTGTTTCATTGTTTTCATTTTTTTCACTACTGTTTTATGGTTTATTTGCATTACTTTCGCATTGCGTTTATTATGTTATTTTTACAACACCAACAACTTATCGTTTTTACTAATCGTTTCATCTGCTCCCGTTCGCCGGTTTATTAATACTTAGCCTAATGTTTCGTGTCTGTGTGTTCTGCATGCATGTTTTACATTACATATTAATACATTTAAATATACTCGCTGTTGAGAGGGATGGGGATGAGTGTATTTCTTTTCTTTTTCTTTAACGTACAATTTCTGTGGTTTTATTCTCTCACCACTCTCCCACTCCCGCAAATTGGGACCGTTTTACGCCATATTCAGGCCGTTTTTAGTAAAATTTCAAGGCAGTTCAGTAAAATCATCCCTCTTTAATGGTTTTTTTTCTCATTTCTCTCTCTTTCTCTCACCATTTTACATGACATTTCCTTTTCATCGCACTTTTTGAAGTCCTCCATGTCGCCCCCCCCCCCCCCAAGCATGCATTGCATTTTGGGTAGCGTGATCTATGCCCCTTTTTTTTTGTTCCACGTACATTAATTCATCCTTCTTCGAAATCACATTTAAATACAGTCATTCGCGGGTCGGGTGAACGTTTCCTGTTGGTTTGTTTGGGTGTATGATTTTTGTTCTGTTCAGGGGTGGTTAATCTGTTTCCTGTTCTTCGCTCAAATCGCAAACTTAATCCAGCGACAAATACACACACACACACTGCCCACGATCTTTTTACATAAGCTTTGAAAAACGTCTCGTCACCATCAACCGTCGTCGTCGCTTTTGGTTTTGGTTGGCTTGATATACATTTAACAGTTTCCATTTTTCGGTCAATTATTTCATTCAATCATTCAAACGTTTGAGTCTCATTCTCTCTCTCTCTCTCTCTCTCTCTTTTTTCTTCTTTTTCGCTCTATCTGTTATGTGTGTCCGTTCTTTAAATTGTGTTTTTAGTTTCTGTTTGTTTGTTCCTGGTTTCTGGTAGATTTATTCAACAAACACACATCACATTAATGATACTACCGGGCTCAACAAAACGTCCCCCCCTCCCCCTTATTGCCCGATGATGGTCCACATCAAACAATGTCCACAAACGCCACACCACAACATTCCACAGGCCACCGACCGAGAACCGAGACAATTTCGTTCCACCTCGCTGGCCCTTGTTTGCTGACGACGATGATGACATGGTTTGTTTTCATTTTCGCTTTAATTTTGTTTAACTAACGAGCTTTCTTAACTCGGGCACCAACCAACCCCAACCAGGGTCGCGCGATCGGTCGCCTTTTTGTAAATTAACCTCACACCCGTGTGTCTCGTGCATGTGTGTGTGTGTGGGCATTTCATTTCGGGGGAATGCGATTTTCAGGTCGGTGCATCGAACCGAACCGACCTAATAATAATACTACTTTCGCGCTTTTCGCGATAGCACCGAACCCCCGTACCAGGTCAGATGTAAGATGTAAGCCACCGACACGTCAAGACCAACACGGAGTTGTAACACCGTTAATGAGGGACGAATAGCTCATGCCGGCGAACGATGGCTTTTTTGTCCGTCTGTGGGCTCATTGCCCCGTGCGTCCTCATCGTGCGCGATTTTCGGTTTAAATTAATTTATTAATACCTACACAGTCTAGTATTTACAACCGTACGTTGGGTGTGTCTGAGGGTGGGTTAGGGAATGGGAGTGACATTCAGTTGGAGAAGGAACGATCTGTTGAGGATGGTCGAGAAGATACAGTGTCCCGGGCATAGCAGCAGAAGAACGAGCGAACCTCTTGAGATGGAAAAAAGGCGAAACCATCGACGCGATGCACATTGCGAGAGATATTCAAATTTTCCGCTAATCCCAACCATCGTTGCAAACTAAATGGTAAGATATCCATTTTGCTTCCCACCACCACCTGTCTTCCTCAGCTCCCTCGCTCTATATGAATCGGTCTCGTTTTGCTGTCTGCGAAACGAGTTTGGTGATTGTGAAAATTCATCCAGTTACCAACGGCATCCTTCTCGGAAGGAATAGGACGCGACCTGCAGCAGCAGCTCGCTCGAACTTTCAATAACTTTCAACTTGACATTCCGCGCTTTTCATTCATTTGGTGTGGTTCGGTTCGGTGCAGCCTCCCTTCTTTTTCGGGTCAGTAGCAGCAAACGGACAGTTCGCGACCGGTTGAAAGGAGCTTTAATGAGGTAACGGATGAATGCGGTGGCTGTCATTAGGCACGATTTTGGGTGTGCGGGTAATTGCTAGAGCCCCGTAGTGGTGGAATTGGATTCTTGAGCTCGAATTTATTGCGGCGCAAATTGGGAGGAATAAAACATGACGGGCAGTATGTTATTTGCGGATTCTGATGCTTGGGTCGCAAATTGTGATTAATGTTTTGAGTAACATTTGAAATGAGCTTCAATATTGTTCAGTAGAGCCTCAATACCTTGGAGAAGTTAAAAGAACAAGCTATTTTAGTTAAAAGAAGAACCTTTTTAATATTGTTGTTCGTTATTTGCGTCACAATAATGATGCTTAACGACTATGCCAATGATAACGCTTTTAATTAATTTAAAACAAACAATATTGAGACTTAACTTCAGCAGGACCAAACACATGTAGCCATTTTCAATAATATTTCCTTAATTTTCCAGCCCTTCCAATTAAATATGGTAAGAATGAAGTAAAAGTAGTCAATTCATTAGGTGATTAAAGAAGTGATGATTAACGAAGTGTCTTCACCAAAGTGTTTTGCGATTACTCGTTTGTGAGTCAACATGTAGTAAAAGTTACTCGTCTGACGGACGAACCAAATAACGAACGAACTATTCGTTCGGAGTCATCCAGAGTCATCCAGAGACGTCCGGAGTCAGCCTGAGCCGTCAGGAGTAATTGGGAATCGTCCGGAGTCAGCCCAAGTCGCCCGGAGTCGTCTGGAATCGGCCGGAGTCTTCCGAAGTTTTCCAGAGTAGAAGTCGTCCGGCGTCGGCTGGAGTCAGGTGGATGACTCCGGGCGATTTTGCTGAAGACGTAATCGGACTAATCATAGTCGGAATCGGATCGGGTTCAAGGGTGAGCGCCAGAGAGCATGCCATTAGAATGGAGAAACGAATGATCGATCAAATGAGCGAATGAACGTTAGGAAAAACTAGTTGAAAAGGAATTACTTCGGTAGGTTTTTGTGCTTTAAAAAATTGAACAACTGTCATACTCTTCAACAAAGAAAGATTTTCCATATCCAACATCAAACATGACCTAGTGTCTAACCTTTCAGAGTCAAGACACGAGACAGAAACATCTGTACACCATCGACTGGTGAGCGGTCGATGAAAAGCGCTCTCAGCCCATCTCAGCATCACACCAACTTACTTTGATGATCGTTTGATGCTCATTATATCCTCTTCAAGCTCGCCCAGCCTGAATGGATCATCATGCAGCACCGACAGGGCAGAAACACATGGCACGGGAAAAACCCCGAGCCAGTGCAGCTGACACCGCCGTCAGAAAGTGCAACATCCAGCTCACACACAAACACACACACGCAAAAAGAGTCCCATAAACGACCGCGCTCTATTCATTCAGAATTAGCACAGATCCTTTGAGGTGTACCGAATCCTTCAAGATCCATCACCGCGCTCTCTCTCTATCTCTCGACACCCCGTGAGGTGCCACTTCAACATACAACGGTCACAACAATCGACGGTTTGCTGCGACGAACCAGCTGCAGCTGCGCACTGGAATGTCTTGAGTGTGCGTGCGGGTCTACCTTTTTTCGCAACACGGTACTTCAGAACACGGCACCGGGCAGGTAAGACACAATATTTCAACCTTCCCGGAATGGGCCGGACCCTCCATCGACGAGTGCGGCTTCTGGGACAGGCAGACAGTTCGGCTGTTGCGAGTCCCTCTGATCGATGAATGATCCCGTTGGCTTGGTCGTCGTCGTCGTCGTTGTGAAAGATCTTCCCATCGTCTGCCCTGCGCCTGCGCCTTCAATTCTATTCCAATTCTTCCTTCATTTCAACCTCGCTGTCGCCGGGTCTAACAATCACAAAAGTCGAATCTTTTCTACGCTGCTGTGAACGCGGAGAAGGTGAAGGTTGTTGTACTGGCATACCTGGATCTTTCGGGGTATTCCCTTTTTCTCTTCCCTATTCCATCTTTCAACTCCAAACTCACACACAATTCTAACAACAATTCTTGGGATATGAGATTCAACGAGATGTGTGCGTGTGTGTGTGTGTGTTCGTTGTCGAATGATAGGTGTGTGCGTTGTGTGGTTTTGTCTTTCGTTTGGGTGTTTTTTTGTTGTTGGTTTCGCTTCGCTTTTCAAGATCCAAAATGCGTAAAAAAGACTGCTGGGTCCGAACCGAAATGGTAAACGACTTCCCAATGTAGCGTACTCGTAAGCAGACGGAACACAATAATGGTGTGTAAAACAAGCTAACGGCCTTCTTTTTTCATTTGAGAGGGATCGCTTTCCTTCCCTAGACAACTGAAATCGAAGCAGATTTGAGAATGAATTGAACATGTATTATATGATGTCTTGCCTGTCTTTTTGGTGTTCTAGTACCTCTTTTTGAGATATTTTGTTACATTTTCATCAAATGTGTTGCACATTTTACATTGGAATTGTTATACGACTTACTTTCCATGATGTATCGGAAGAATTAATGTCCAATTCCCAAGAATTAATGAAGAATAATTGCATATGCTCCATTACAGGTTCTTGAGATGCTCTTGAAGCTGAAATACAGCGAGCTACTGCATCTTCAAGAACTTGATCAAAAAGTTCAAACGGAATTCCCCATTTCCAACTATTCAGCAACCCGCTTTTCCCTGCGCCCAATTTCATCCACTCTGAGCCTCTTAATCCGCGTATGATCACCTTTTCGGGACCGGGACGGGATGCGAGAATCCGGTGCTACGAATGTGATTAGACCCAGCGTACCCCACCCGAGGGACGGGACACTCAACACAGCAGCACTCGACGGGTGTACCACCTTTCTCTCTTCACACACCGTACGCACATATGTGTGCTCGATTATGTGTGTCAGTCTATTGTTATCGTACCTCTCATGAAGCATGGCCCTCAAGAAAGGGAATTTAAAAGAGAGAGAGAGAGAGAGAGAGAGAGAGAGAGAGAGCAAGCGAAAAAACGCAGCACCAAAACCGGTGATCAATTTTCAAGAGGCCACCTTTTTCTTCCCTTTTCATCCGGTTTACGAGCCCGACAATTTCTCAAGAGTTTTATTTATCTCATAAAAACACACACACATACGTAGAACTGTGTCCTTACTATTCCCCTATGCGTCAGGAACCTTTTTCTTAAACGGTTTTTGAAGGAAAATTAGGAAAAGATACCGTGCAAAGCATTGTGCACACTATTATCAGGAGCCTTTCTTTCTAGGACTTATGGCATTGCTCTCCCTCTCTCTCTATCTGCTTCCCTCTTTTAAGCCATTTCCCACTGTTAATTTAAACGGAAATTCTATCCACAACTCAACAGGCATACGAAATCCGAGGTCGGGGCGATGGAAAATATGTTGCAAGTTAATTATGGTACGCGTGCTTCCCCTTCTTCAATATGCCACTGAGCAAGATTCTTGAAAGTCTCGGTCAAGGAGCAACCAAGTAAAAAAAAAAAACACGTCTGACAAATCGCACCGGAGGTCGATTAGTGTTTCGGTCACCCGGTTGGAAAACCTAATTTCGAATCCTTGCAATTGTACGAGCTGCGTAACGAAGGGGGAGAGAAAAGGTAATAGCTCCTGTGTTTTTTTTTGGGAACAATTTTAGATTTTTATTTCACCACAATCAGCACTGGCAGGGGGAAAACTGTGTTAGCTACCGGCTTCACGGGGGCTCAAATCCGTTCCAAGAAATCAGAAAAAGAAAGCACAAACATGACAAAAAAAGAACAGCAAGCAGGATATTTGCTGCCGACTATTTCCCATCGCGATACGCTTCATTTAGCTTTAATGTGTATTTCGGAGGATTTTTTCTGCCCCGCAGCATCCTCGCCGAAGCCTAGAACCGTTTTATTGGCCACTTCGCGATCGTGTGGCCCCTAAGTGTGGCTGATCGTTCGTTGGCTGTGCGCTGGGATTTTCCGCGCCCAGCGAAGAGTGGTTTTGTTTTAATTAATTTTTTAATCAAACAAATTGATTTCACCCTCGCTTCAGCCAGTGCGCAGCGATCGAGCGTGGAGAATTGAAATTCCTTCGGCAATCGGATTCGTCTCGCTTCCCCGACCAAGTATTGATTCCGCGAGTGTGTCTTTTAATCTTTTCACTTTATATTCCAGCACTGGACGACGACCAGTGGCGACGACGACGACAAACGCCAACTCCAACAACACACCGAGTCAGTACGCAAATGACATAAATTAAAATCACTTAACGCGCCGTTTGTTCGCCGGGAGGTTACTCTTTAAAGCAGCAAAATAAACAACTCAGCACGATTGATTGATAAATGAATGCTTTTTGTTTTTGCAGCTTCGATCCAGCGTTGGAGTATGTGTGTGTGTGACGCCAAATGTTACACAACCGTCTGCTTCTAATGGTGCTGTCGCTTCTGCCTCGGTTCGATTGGGTTTGCTTGCCTTAAAAAGCCACCCACCGTGGGGTCAAGGGCAATGGCAAAAGGCGGGATGATGCAGCGCAATGGGTTTGCGTTTCTTCCATAGCACACATTGCAACGGCAGCGGGACAATCACGGCACAATGAAGACAAATTGATGCGACAGTCACCATATTCTGCCCGGGGCCACTACTCTCGCACTCTTTGCAGGCAGTAATGCGTACGACATTAATTGATATACATTCAAGAAAACAATTGCACAGACGGTGGACTTTCCTTTGTGTTTGTTGTGCCAGCATGACCTAATTTTCGTCCACCCAACCCAGCCGGGTGTGCACTTTTGTATGTGCGATTTCGTTGTGTGCGCCTAAAAGATGGCCCCAAGTGGTTCTCCATGGCCAGCCATAAACTGCCACGACAATTAATTGCACTTTTGGTGCGGCAATAGCAACAGCAGCAGCAGAGTGCACAGCAAACTGACTCTTCTCTCACCGTTCAACAATGGGAGCAATGTGGGCTGCTGCTGCTGCTGCTGGCTGGGATGAAAAAGGGTTGTATTAAAATGGAAAGTCTCCGGTTATGGCACACGGATGCATTAAATGGGAGGCAAAACAATTGTTCCAGGGGTTTGCAAGCCTGGTGCAGCGAATGTCTGATATCGTACAGATGCTCAACTCATCTGTTGGATCGTTCCAGATAAACTTGGGGCACGTCTGGTACCTAAGAAATAAATAATGATCAATTTGCAAGGAAGAATCTTCAAGATTATGGCATCATTCTTCAAAACGGTAAGAAACCTTTGTAGGTTAAGATGACCCTCAAGATATTGGGAAATCCCAAAATCCAATAACTTGGCATGCTCTCTAAGATAAAGATATCTCCCAATGTCAGAATGTGATGACCACCACAAAAAGCTTCAACCGTCAAACGCATCACTTTTCAATCTGTTTGAGACCAACTGGAAAACATGATCGTACTGTCGTCTGTGAACTCTGGAACCTAGATGCAACTCAAAGTTCCTCATGCCATCCCAACAACTCCAAGATGCTCCAATGCGTCCGAGCACTCCCGAAGAATGCGGCACAGAGCAACAATTACTACCGTTTCTTGGCTCGTATAAACCTTCCCACCTCCAGCCCAAGACCGAGACCTCTAAAAACGGATGCTGATACTCTCTGTTACACTACAAAAGCCTCCCCTCTCCCATGTATCCCGTCTCCAGAAACTCCAAAGCAAAGGCTTCAGTACCGCACAGGCTCATAGAGATACGCACGACCTGCAACATCCCCTATCAACCTCCAGCTCCAAGTCAAGCTAGTGTGAATTGTTTCGCCATTTCCCTTCCAAGCGTCAAGTCCAAAGCGAAGGATTAAGACTCCCTCGCTTCTTCAAAGCCCAAAGACCTGCACAAAACGCGTTGCCAATGCGTGTGGGTTTGCCTGCTGATGCTGCTGCTGCTACTCTGTCCATATGGACCCCGTCCATCCGACGACGAGGACAAGCATCCGAAACAACACTGGGCCGCCTTTTTGTTGATGGGCATATGGACAAACACGCGTACAACCACCAACCCCTCCATGCCTTCTATCCCCCCTCCCCCCCCTACCCCATTCCTTATTCGGGTTTTATACAGAGCAACAGAGCAACGGTAACGGCAAATCTCCATTTTGCGATAAACATTTAATTAAAATTAATAATAAATAATCTATTCATCTTTTCAGGCCCACCCCGTGTCTGGGTGCTTGGTCGCTGCCGCTCTGCGACTTGCCTTTATGGGCTGCCCGGTTTGATGTGGCGTACGGTAGTAGCTCTGGCCGTTCCGTGTCGCGGTCCGGTGTCTCCGGGACGGACGGGCCGGGAGTAATGAACGCAGGCGTTAAAGCAAGTCGTCGTCGTCGCGTAGGCGAACGTCGAGCTGGTCTCGGAGCTGGTTTCACAAAAGGGGTGCGTGCGGCACACACCACACAACACAAAACCGGGGTGAGCGCTCTGAGATAAGACGAAGTAATTGAGCCTACACGCAGTGTGTATATCGGAGGGGATTTGTGCCTCCGTTTCCTGGACTCTAAAGTGAAGGGCAAGAGACAGAGAGACAGAGAGAGAGCGGATAGATTGCAAATGTAAATTGAATAGAGGTGTATGTGTCTATCAACATTAGCTAAAAGCATTGTGCTGATGGACGTACACGTACACGCGGATAAGAACGGAAGCACCCGGTAATGGTACGTCTGTGTGTGTGTGTTTGGTTGTTTGCCAGCTACCGGTTTTACGGACGAAGCGACATTTATGCCACCAGAAAGTCGGTAGGAACAGCAACGAAAGGTGCAAACCTCCGAGAACCCGCTCCTGGATACACCGTGACAGAGTGTGGCACACACCAACAGATCAAGATTAACTGCTGCTGGACCCAGAGGGGGCTCCGTGCACTAACGGAACACGGGAGTGACGCGTTCAAAGCGTCGGACGTTTAAACATACAAACAAACGGGCATCTCATCCTCCCTCCCCCCAAACTGCAACCAACGTTCCAACCAGCGACGGAAGCTGGTACCAATCTATCATCTTTCATTTAAATTTTTAACGACCCGCGACCGAACTCCCGAGAAATTGATCGGGCACGCGATCGGTTTGGCGAGATAGGTACTCCAGCAAACTCCCACAAAACCTTCACCTTCCCAGTAAAGAGCTCCGGAGTGACACTCCGGTTGGTGTTGGTGCGCTTCTGATCTCGTTTGGTTGATCGGCGGCCAATTGTTCACCCTTGCCAATGCCCGGTTGGAATGTTCCCCGCTCGGCAGAAACGTCAACCATCATTAGGATCTCGTTGTTGTTGTTGTTGAATGTAGTCTTGTGGGAGTTGGGGAGAGTTTGACGAAAGCCAAGCATCGATCTTCCCCATCAGCAGCCAATTCAGTAGCCCATTGTTATGCAAAGTAGCGTAGGCCTCCCTCCGGTTAAGAACGCGTCCCGAAACGCACCCCGAAAAAAAAGAGCCCCCTGTCTCTCCCCTCGGATGGACATTACAGTCCCTCCGGGGGCCCCTGTTTTGTGTGTGCGTTTTTGTTTGAAAGTAGCAGTGAGCAGCCGCCCGAACACGCGCACCTTATCTACCGTGCCCAATCGTCGTACTCGCTGCTGCTGGCTGCTCCACGGAAGAAACCCCCGCAAAGCAAAGGGAAACCGATATAACGGGAAATAGTACGGGAAGTGACAAACAAAGCGTGGCTTTGCCCATTTTCCCAAAGAGGGATGAAATGAGGCAGGAGGCAGCGTTTCAAGGCAGCAAAGTACGGCATTAAACATATACACAGATCGAAAGCATTGTCGATGATGATGACGAAGACGAAGAGGACGACGATTCCCCGTCGACAATCGATGCTGGATCGATTGCCATTGTTACGCGCTTTTCTCCCTTTGGTGCGAGTGGTATGCTGCCCTTGCCCATTCAGCAGCATCAAAGCACATCGTTGTGTGTGTGTGTGCGAAATGACAATCACTTCGTGTCGGTTTACTCCCTTTACTCCCGGAAGTCGTGGTGTAACAGGAGCAGGTTCCCAAAGGGGAGGGGGCTTTCACAGTCCCTAAATTAGCACCTTCGTTTGGAAATGTCGTCTCTTGGAGCGATTCTTTTTCCTCATTACAAACAAATCACGGTGTGCGAAAGAGGCTGACGAAAACCTCTCCCCGTGCTCTCGCCGTTTGCCATTAGAGGCGAATAATCGAACCTTCTTTTCTTGCTTCCGATGCAGAGCTGGTGCAGGAGGGGAGCACAAGGAGACAATCGTGTGCTGAAGGTTGTTCGTGTGTGTGTGCGCATTGATGATTGAAAGAACATCCGGAAAATGGCACTTCTTGGGCAGGACGACGTGCGCCAATTTTTCTTTTTTTTTGCGCCGTGCAAACCGTGCAGGATATAAAGAAGAAAAAAAAGGTAAGCCGAAATCAAAACTGTGTAAATTGTGGTACAGTGAGTGACAAAAAAAAGTTTGTTGGTCAAAAAAGTCAACAATTTACTCTATTCAATTAAGGTAACTCATGCAGTAGAGCTTTGGAATCGTGTGCAAGGATGTTTAAGAGCAAAGATGTCACGCGAAATGTTTGAAAATGAGTTTCAAGGAAGCCAGTTCCAAAGTACAGTACCAGCAGAGATGCGACTAATCTACTAAAACTGGACAAAATATGGTCAATTACTTTCTTTAAATTCCAGTAGATAGTTACAAAAAATTTGAGTAATTGGTTGTTATGGTCAATAAATGTCTCCTTTTTTAGGTTACTTGAAACTACTTAATTGAAGCTTGATATAGTGAACTAGCTACTTTCACTGATTTTTTTCCTTTGATTTTATTCATTGATTTCGATTGAATGCCTTCAATGATCAGATGAACTTTTACAATCCCGAAGACCAGTTACTAATTACTAGTTATTGTTACCATTCAAGAAATGTAACCTGAAAGTAAATAACAATCTTTCGTTTCTAGTTCTTGTTTAGAATTCCCTAATTTTTATTTCTGATTCAAAATTTAGTGTCACATTACTCAATTTCGAAGCTAAAAGTGTAATTCAAGCTAGTCAATAGAGTAAAAGTAACTGTCAAATGTAGGATTGTAATAACTGATAATTACCGTACATAAAACAATATGTCTGTGTTTTCCATACGAATTTTGATAAAGGAACGTATGCTCAGGTGTTCCCCGAAATACGAATGTATTTTTTTACCTAAACAAAGTCCCAAAGTAGTTTATATTCCAATTTGAAGAGTTGAAATGTATGATATCGTGTTTTTTATTTAAAACAATGTTCGACAAAGTTTTAATTTTACTTTAAAAGTCGTTTACACGATTTTTGTTGTTGTTGAGTAATCTTTGTAAATGTAAATGTAACGGTTATCAGCAAGATTTTTTATCTGTCAAAATCAAAATCGTCGTATCTGCGAATCGTCGTAACTCGGGGAACGCCTGTATTAGATAATTGAAAAAATACAAAAATAAATTGAGAAAAACAATCCCTATCCTACATCAATGCCCTATTTTTACGGCCCGCACTGTACCGAAGTAGGTAATTTCCGCGTGGGGGCGACGATCGAAATCGGAACGCAAAAAAACATGAAAGAATTCAACGGTTACAAATTTTTTACGCTCAGCCAAACAACAGCAGAGCAACAGCAACGGCAAAAAACAGCCAAAAATTTCTACAAGATGCACCAATCTAAGACGACAGCGAACAACAACAACAGCAAAGACGTTCTTTTATTATGTCTCTTCCGTTTTCTGATGATTTCTATCTGGGATTGCCACCCTCCCCCCACCACCGCACAATTTTCCCATTTTTCTGCACAGAGAGCAAACGGTGGAAGCAAACGGTTGCATTGTTCTCGGCAACGTACGCAGGGGGAAATCAACGAGCAAAAGGACGACTACCATCGATCCCGCTCCCCTCTGTGCCCTTTTCCCTGCTCCATTGAACACATTGTTTCCGGGTCCGGGAGAGGAGGGATCCATTGTACCTGTACCATTGCCGTTTCGTGTTGCTTCCGAAGAGAGGAGCGATTTCAATTGATTCTTAGCATTTTCGTCAGGACTATTATTGTCGAGCGGTATGCTTTCTCCTTCGCCTTCCTTCTTAAAAGTCCACCAGCAGTTTGTCAAAATATCGTATCGTTTGCATGGAAGAGAGAGAGAGAGAGAGAGAGAGAGAGAGAGAGAGCTCTACTGGTGTGTGTGTGGTACTAGTTTCAGTTCCTTCCGGGTGCTACGGTTCTTCCTTTTGTCAGCAATCTCGAGGGGATTGGAATGCCCTAAAAGGACACGCTCACGCAGCGCACACGAAGAGACACGAGATGCTTCTGCCTGTTTTACCAACCCTCCACGTCCATTCCGGCCTAAGGGCACACAAATAAATCCAGACCAATTACTCGCCCAGTCAAACACCGAACGCATGGGGCGGTTGGAGGAAGTGGGAAGAACTTGCAGCAGGTGAGGCGGAAAAGAAACAAGCCGCGGAAGAGGAGAGAAAGATTTTCGATTTCCTTTTTTTTTCGCAATTCTCGACGACTGTCCTCTGCTCGGTGTCTCATTTGTCCCAAATAAGGCTGCCGCGGGCGGAAAAGCAAAACTGCCCAGGAAAACTCGGGAAAATTGATACTTTTTGCCTTTTACGATACACTCACACACACACAGGCCGGAGTTTTCTTCACCATTTGCTATCACCACCCCCCGGGGTGGTCGTATTCCCCAGCCATCTCTGGCCATCCGGTCGCCGGGCAAGGACAGATCGATGGAAAATTAATTATCAGACGAAAATCGTTGTTGCCTGCACGGCACCTGTGCGTGTGTGTGTGTCCTGGCGAAGATGGAAACGTTCATTCGGAAGGGGAGGAACGTCCATCGATCGATCCTTCCACTCCTGCCGCTGCTTCTTGCAGAAAGGACAATTCTGGGTTATGCAAGTCAGGACCATTGCCTCCGCTGCGTTCCAAATGATTTTGGGGGGAAGCATTTTGTTGTTTTTTGCTTCCTCTCCCGGCTAAAATACCTCCCGGCTGGCACGTAGGCACGTAGCGAAAGGCAATAATAATGACGACATTTAAGCCTGGAGTCTATTTCTCATCACCTTGCGTTGCGCGTTGGCTTTGGTGGAAGGTTGAAGTTTCGGTACCTTTCGGTTTTCCATTTTCCCAGAAATTTAATGTCATGGAACGAAATTAAAGTTCCAGGACGATTGGGGAAAGCATTTTTGGGACAGTAGATTATTGATTCTTGGTACCAATTTCCAATTGCTTTGGGACTGGGTTGGGCTAAAAAATTGTCTGCAAGTTGCAAAACAAGGTGCTTTTGTCACTAGAATTGCCTAAATTTAGGAGAAAATACGACATAACTACATTGCGCCCCTTAAAGTATGCAACTCACGTAGCAAAACGCCTAAAGTTATGCTAGGTACATTACGATGTACACTTTTTAAACCATTTTAGCAACTTTTTAAGAAAACTTACACCCCAAGCTACCAATTTCAACATTGTAAAGACTGAATTCCTTAAATCCCCATTTCTTGCTACATCATTTCCCTTGGTATTGGAAGTGACTTGCTGCTTTTGGGTTATTTTTATCGGGTTTTATTGCATTTCCTGCTGCTCCCCGCTTAGACCATCATCATCACCCCCCCCCCCTCTCGGACGACCACAACTGCGCCGGCACGACATAAACAGTCGTCAGCAGTAGCGCCTTGGAACGGTTCCAGCAGCGGTAAAGCGCATTGGCCGCTGCGACAAAACGCTCTAGCAGCGGCACGGTTTACCATCTTTGCCGACCCCATAGCGTGTGTGTGCTGTGTCCCCATGACCGTAGCTACTATTTAATTATTTGTTTAATGTTTATTTTATACGATCAACGACCACCACACCAGCCGGGCCAAACGGGCACGGCACCAGATGTGTGCCATAATAATTTCACTTCAACCCATTCATTTGTTTGCGCCGTATGCGCCCTGGGGCCTCCGGTGGATGGGGTTGGGGGGTTTTCCCTGTGTGTGTATGCTTTTCCTCTCTTGTTGTTGGGCGCGCACACACCAGCGGATGTCGCGGTCGGTGTAAAATGAGAAATTTGTTCCATTTAACTCGCCGCGTTCCTCATCACTTCTTTTTTTGCTGTGCTGTGCCCCCTCCGCGCTTGTCGCATTTGTTCTTCCTAATTAAAGTGAGCAGCATCCCGTAAACCTTCCCGCTCTCCCCCCGAACTCAGAAGGGTGTGAAAAACACAAGGAAAGTGATTAAAAATACATCTTCCCGTCTCGAAACACGGCACACACACATTATTATCGTATTACGCACGTAACAAGGGTGGGGATCATGCACGATGGCTTTTTTTGTTGTTGGTTTTTTCGGCTACATTTCAACATGTGTTACACCGTGCTAGCCATGTTGGAGTTGGAGAGAGAATAGGGAAAATACCCATTGGAAAACCAATTCGACTGTTGTGCTGGTTTTCCCGCAGTCGTCCGTCGTAAACGTGTGAAAACTCGCGACGCGCAGAACTTTTGCCTGTACGCGAGTACGTACAGGCAGCAAGTTCTTCCTGTGCGTGTGTGTGTGTGTGTGCGTGGGCTGTGTTTTGAAATTCATTTTCTATTGCCTCTATTGCTTACACGCCCCGCACAGGAGAAAGTAATAAAAATTGTACCAAATAACCCTTCAAAGCACGGTTTCCACACGAGCACACACATCCCGCAGTGAGAAAACGCTTGCAGGCTAAGAAGTTACAGCCGGCAAAAGCTCACGCAAGCAGGTAACGTGTATCAACGTGGTATCGATCGGTGTTGTTTGTGTGCTCCCCATACACCTATCCCCATCGTGTCCCTCCTGCGTCCCATCGTCGCCATCATCATCACCATAAAAGCGTGAAGTGAAAACGTCATAAAGTCAGTTACAAATGTGTTTCTCGCTGGCATTCGTTCGTTTTTTTTTCCTTCCCTATCCTTCCTGGGGCCACAGGTAAGCTCCTCAAACGCCCTCCCATTAGTGGCTAGAGCGAGACGGGATGGTAGAAGAAAAAACTGCTCCACCACCTTTAGGTTTAGCTTCGTGCTGGCAGTTTCTAGCTTCCAACACGTTTCGCACCTCTCCATGTCAGTGTATGTATGGGTCGCAAAACACATCGGGTCGTAAAATTGAAAAATAATGCCAAATATTCACCCTTAAAAGGTGCTGAAATAAACCCTTCCCATCCACTTGCCTGCGTTACTGAGGCAGAGAGGGTGCTGCTGCAAGACGCCTAGAAGCGATGGAGACAGGCGGACAGGCGCAAATGGGTCGGGATTAGCCCAAATTTGTACATTGTCGTCCGCGAACGTAGCAAAAAAAATACGAAGGTGTAAACTTTCATGTAACACTGTGAGGACTGCAGTGAAGTTACAAGCTGGTTGCTTCCCTTTTTTTCGCTTCTGGCAACAAACACACACTCACACGAGAGGTCTTGCGGAGTTCATGTGAATAGAAGTCACTCTCACAGTGCACCAAAACAAGTGAAGTTACCTTTCGAGAAAGGGTTGCAGCGTGTGACAGCGCAAAAAAGTCAACCCTCAAACTAGACGCGACGCCGATACATACATTTTACACCGGCCGAGAGTGTTGGGTCGTCGCAGTTTGCAGGAAAATCGGTAGAGGTTCAGCGAAAAGAAAAAAACAAAAATCGGATGACATAGGCTGCTTTTTGCACCTTCAGCAAGGTTTTGTAAACACCCACACACCCCCATGTAGTCTTCTTTTTGTTCTCTGTCTCTTTGGATGCACATACCTTTCATATGTGTGTGTCCTCAGATAGACAGACGGAAGTTAGGTCCTCACACTCCCCAGGCTTCTGTCTCCTGTTCGGGGCTGAAGAATAAGGTTAGCGCGCGTGTGTGTACCTTGTTTGGCACCAGACATTGTAAACGATGAGCGACGCGTCACCAGCGTGCGTATGTGTGTGTGTGTGGTAAAAGGACAAGAGATGTTGGAAAATAGCGCTGGGTGTTGTAAAGAGAAGAAAATGTGACTAAAACGGGCGACTCTTGAACGTTGGACGAACATCCCTTACAGACGAACACACCGCGAAGGAAGCAGCACAGCGCGTACAAAAAAAAGTACATTAAGAGGAAAGAGGGTGGAACAAACCCCTTCCACCCCCCCACCCCCCCCTAAAGGGAAGGAGCGGAAAATGCAACGACGTGTGAAGAGCGCATACAAGTGCATAACCCAAGCCTCCTCCTACCAATCTCTTCCACCCGCTTCTTTGCGCTAGAATTACAATCCTCATGCGAGACACTTTTTGCTTCGCCTCCCAGCAAGCCACCATGTGTGTGCACACCCGGTCTTATTCTTGTTGGGGGTTTTCCACTCCACTTCCCCCCCTCTGCGTATGTGTGTCCGTGTGTCCACCTCTTCTCCAACACATCCTTTTCAACATTTTGTGCCGTGTACTTACTTTTCCGGTGGTCGGCAGTATTTTTTTTTTCTTGTCAGTGTGTGTGTCTGTATGCTTTACAGAGGAAAAGAGAGAAAAAAGAAAAGAAACGCCCCAGTCGCCCAGTGCCATTTTTCTAGTGTACTTTGGGTTGCCTGCCACCAGCCCCATCCTTTCATTGTCCTCTTTTCCCTTTGCTCCCCACACTAAAGGAAGAACTGCATTCAGCTACTGCACATGTGTGTGTGTGAGTGTGTTTTGTGTCTGTCCCATAGGGTAAGGAGAGGCAGCTCCTCGCCACTAAGTGCAACGATGCATTTACCCACTACGGAGCGTGCAAAAATGTGTGCATTTTACAATGGGGAAAAGGGATTTAACCCGCTATAAAAATGGAAAACTTTTTTCCACAAATCTGGGCTCACAGTTTTTTTTGTCCAGCACGTGCTTATTACATTAGAATAGGATGGGTTAAAAGTATTCCGTACGCTTGCTGGACCATGAAGAGTTCAGTTTAAGCTTTTGGAGTTGGTTGCGAAATCTGTTTTGGGGCGCTTTTGCTCCAAATATACAATTTTATTTCTTTAGAGTAGTATTTCTATTGAAAATGTACGATACTGGTGCAATTGAGACGATCTGGAAAGGGTCAGCGCTCGTATTCGAATCGATAAGTACGCGTTCTGCTGACTTTGCGGTTCTGCGATCGAATCTCAAAATGAAACAACACAAAAATTGATTACTACAGCTTTTTCGTATACGCATACAGGTTTATTACATGGAAATAAGTAAGGCAAAAGCAGAATGAAACCCTACAGCAGACAAATTGAGGGAGGGACTTTGAATTACAGCAAACGGAATTTAAACTTTTCAAAGAGCAGAGTAGCAAAAGTGCTTAACATCTTCTAAATCTCCTCTACAAGACACACTAGTGCGTCAATCTTTTTTGACCCAAAGCAACGTTGAAAATAGCAATACAGTAGTAGTTTTTTACACCCACCTAGCTTACCCTTCCAAAGCACACCAAACAACACACGTCACGGTGATCTCCACAGCACAAATTTCCGTACCAAATGCTTCGCACCAACGTATCCGACCTCAGACCTCGGAGAGTGAGAAGAAGCTGCACAATAAACAGTTTTGCCAGGACAGTAAAATCCACACATGGCGTGTCGTTCTTCGCTGTAATAGCAAATCAGAAGCCACACACGCGTCCGCTGCTTCACTAACAGATTCAAACGGCTCGCTGAAAAGCTCAAAAAGCGAGTGACGACGGAGAGAAGACGGCGCGCATAAAAAGCGTTCTCGCGCGCGCGTGTTGTAAAAATGTGCTGGCGTGTGTGGCCACTCCAAATATGGAGCGTACCATCATCATGCCACCTAAGGCGTCGCATGTTTTTATCTTGCCCCTTACCCTTTCCTGCTCTTTCTCTCTCTGTCTTGCTCGCTCGATCGCGTGTAGGCGTTACAGCACAGAGGCACAGAGCAACACTCTAGGCGTGTGTGGGTGCCCCTTTCTATTTTCCCCGTCCTATCTTGATCTATCGAGCTCGGCTCGTGCACTGTGTGCGAGTTTTTCGCTGAAAAGAAGGCAGAAAAGCAGGCAGCACACGCAAGAAACTAGACAACCGAGTGAAAGGCAGGAGGGAACGGGTTTAGGTGACAAGAATACGGTAATTGAAACAAGCGGG
The DNA here is from genome assembly GCF_016920715.1 of Anopheles arabiensis. NCBI lineage: Eukaryota > Metazoa > Arthropoda > Insecta > Diptera > Culicidae > Anopheles > Anopheles arabiensis. Next base: position 32,746,706 of record NC_053518.1, read on the forward strand.
CTTTGATACGGGGGCTTTCCACCCAGCGCCTCAGAAATCAAGACCTACAGCAAGCCTCCACAGCACCCCATTTTCCACCCCTTCTCTTTCCCCCTTCTCTTGCCCTGTATTTGCTATTCATCCCGACAGGGAGGGCGGCTTCTGCCGTGCGTTGCTGTTGCAATACACTTTTCTTTTACATCTTATTTTAGCTGGTGCCGATTTTGTTCTCCATTTCTATTCGCCAATCTGGCAGGGAAGAAGCTCCCACCACCCAGCAGCACCCCCCCCCCACCCTTTCCCATACAGACATCAATCATTCCGATCAGGGGGCAGGCAGGCAGGCAGCGACTGCTTCACAACGCAAACCAATGCACGCACGTGTGAAAGATTAGTGTGACAAACGCATCGTCGTCCCATCTCTTTTGCTCTTGAGTTGCCTGTTTGTGTGTTTTTTTTCAGTATGTACCTTTTTTATGCTGTTTCTGTTGTTGTCACCATCCATCTTCGGCATTATCGGTGTGTGTGTCAGGTGAGAGAAACCGAATTCGAAGGCACCCGTTTTCTCAGCTGTCAAGCTGTTCCGTTTGGCTGGCGTGAAGCAGTGGCAGCAAATGATGGCGCGTCAACCATGCGCACACACACACACACGTCGACCGTTTGACAGACAGCAGTGTGACTGGGGGTTGTCACCCCTTTTTTTACCCCCCCATCCCTTTTCACCCATGCAACAACCTACACCCCACGTGGTAACGTAAAAGGCCATGCGTCTCCATCGCGTGGTTGACTCTTTTCTTTTTTTTTTTTTGGTTGTTGCTTATTTGAGCAGCAGCCATGACAGAACCAACACACGATGACACAGGGCGGGCAGCGAATTTGTACCAGCAGGGGCGAGCGGGGTAGGGGGACATCATTTTAGGAGCGAAACAGCTACAACCCGCGACACCTAACGACGACTATTAGCTCTCGCTTCACATTTTATCGTGCGCCAAAACGGCAAGATGGAAAAGCGGCCAATCAACCGCGGACAGGCCCAAGTGTGTGACACTTTTCCGGGGCATGCCGCACACGCCCAGACGCCGTACATCACACTCAAGCGAATGGGTAGCAAACAAGCAATCACGAAACCAGCGCAAAAGAGCCAACGGTGTGTGGCTGCGCGTGGAGCACAAATATGCGCTGGGGCCCATAAGGGAGCATATTATTATGCCTTTTTCCTTATCCCTTTTCCCCCACCTCCCCGAATGGTCGGTGCTGTTTTGGCTTTTAGAGCAATTTTGCACCACCACCACCACCACCACCATTCCCCGACAAACGCTGATGCTTGCGCCATTTGTATTGCGTGCGTATTAGACGCTGCTGGGCGTTCACATCACCTCGCGTAGCAGTTTAGGGGGGGAAAATGGGACCAAGATTTCATTACGCGAGCGCATAAATCAAACGAATAGGGTTCCGCCGCGGGTGAATAGAAAATAAAAAGCATGGCAGGGGGGAGAGGGAAAGAAGGCCGGAAAGATTGCCTAACTTTTCTACTCCTGTGGGAGATGCTTTTTTTCGTAGGAAAAAAGGAAGCTTTTTTATTATGATGGCAGAGTGGAGTGAATGGAGCAGCAGCGTGAATTAACGACAGACGAGGCGCTACGATCGATCCGTCCGTCCGTGTTTTCCCAAGCGGCAACAAGCAGGCCTGCTGGAAAAGCGCTAATAAGCGCGCTTGTGTCATGCACACTGCATACTTTAAGGCGCCAATTTGTACGCAAGGTTTTGCAAAGTTACGGAAACTGATAATACAAAAACAAACGCTTTTAAATTGTGCAAATTTCACAGTAAAACACAACCTCTCTAGCGCTTCAACCAACGCCTTGTTTGGCTTGAGTTATACAGGAACCATGGATGTAGGTCTCCTGGGTCGGGTTTTTGCCTGTTTTGGTCTGCTTTAACGAAAGCGAAAGTACAGAGCTAATGTTGATGCGGCATGCGGAATCATCGGATCGCTGGCAGTGGTTTGGGCAATGAAAAATGTCGCCAATCATTTCCTCATTCCCGGGGCCATTAGAAAACATCCTTCTGGAGCATCAGCAGCTATCCATTCAAGAGAGAAAAAAAGCAGCGAAACAACTCCAAACTAGGCTCTCGGTTGGCAGTAAAGTAATAAAACATCTCCACAGAAAACAAAAAAAAACACGAACCTATCCTAGAGAGCTGGAGCTTTTCCGTTCCTTCTTTTCATACCGTTTGGCTCACTTAAAAAAACTCAATCGTTCCCATTAGCTCCAGCAAAGCGAAAAGGGAAAAACATCACACAGAATCACAGTCTTTATTTTATCGGGCTGCTTTAAACGCAGATAAACGCGAGCCAACGAGTGGAGTGGCGCGAATAGTAAAACTCTTAGCAAAACGAGTTGAAAAGTGTGGTGGGATATGAGGGATAGACCACCGTGTGCTGAACTTTTTGCGTTTAGGAAAGCACACACACTCACCCAAACTACGTTAAGATTGGGTTGTGTTGTTGCTTGCTTTGGCGCGCCGCGCGCTACACGGAAACGTTACAAATCGCTTACACGATTGCAGCAATGCGTGCCGGGAAAGCAAATTCTACCCAAAATACACACACACACACACACACCCACTCCCACTTAACTTACTGAAGAGTGCGAGGATTCTGAATTTCTGCCAGCACAAACCACCGAAACGAACGAAGGAACGATCAGCAAACCGAGACAGAACAGAAGAAAAAAAACACGGACTAAACCAAACAACAAAACCTTCCGCCTTAATCACATTGCCTTCGAGTGGGGGCAAAACAAAAAACTTCCACGCCGAACGTGATGAAGGGAAAAGTTTGTGGCAAAATAAAATAAATTTGTGCTTCCGTTGCTTCCGTCGCGGCCAGCATTTCGCGAGCGTGCGTTGTCGCGCTCCACACGCCTTGCGTATTCCCTGTGTGCAAACTTGTTTTTTCCTATGCATGGAGGGGATTTTTTTCCTCTATCGAGTGAAACTTTCACCTCCCACCAACCAATGTTGAATCTTGAATTGTAGATTTTTTGCAAGATTTTCTGTTTAGATTTTCGGGTGAGAGACTGGTGTTGTTTTTTTCTTTGTTGGTCTGCGCAGGGGAGGATTGATCTCGACAGTTTGTTCTTTTTCACGTTTTTCGTTCACCCTCGACAGCAAATAAATCTCGTGTGTTTCGGGTGGCCAAGAAATGCCACCATAAAAATGCGCTCGGTATGCATATCCTGTGGCGGCGGCTGCTACTCTTGCTGCTGTGTTTTGTGACATTCGCGGTGAACACAAATCAGCGGGATGTTCAGAGGTATCGGGGGAAAATGTCGACGACACAGCCGAAAAAACAAGCCGAAATTCTTCCCTGTGCCAGGCAAAGAGCGTACGGAAAATACGTTCAATTCACCTTATCAGCATCTCGGGAGCTGCAGTGGGGCATACCTCGTAAGGCTTTTCTTCGGGTTGTAATCGGGCTTTTGTGTTTGCAAACACAATCGTTGTCCTGTTACGTGAAGACACACTTTTGCCTTTTGTTGCTAGGGAATAGGAAGATCTCCCGGAAGAAATTCCAAACAAACTCGGAGCCAAACAAAAGATTGATTATGTGGGTTGATGGGAGGGGGGGAGGGGCTACAAAACCCATGGAACCCAAATCAAGCTATCGACAGGACGAGAAGGGAATGGAAGGAGTGTGGAGTAAGTGGAGACCCAAAAAAACAGGCCAATGAATGTTCGGGGCCAGAAAATCTATTTTTCCATGTTGAAAAATAAATCAATGGGATAAGAGTGCCTGTGCGGAGCTCGGGAGGAGAGTAATCACTCTTTTCAGTTGGAGTTCGGAGTGTCAGGACTGGAAGAGTGGTTGCAGGGATTCGAATCTTTAGCTCACTCTTTTGAAGCTCACACAAAAATGGAGGCCTTCAGAGCGACTCATTCGTTCGTATTACTGAACTCACTAGCTCTCCTGATATCACTCTTTGATAACTCAACTCGCTCAGGCTTCTTTCAAAAGAACTCTTTTGTGATTAATTTCAATCTGATTCTTCTCGCCGAGTATCTCATCACTCCTGCTCGGAGTGCTGGTGAGTTGGTTGAGTTCAATCTTGCAGGATTGAGTTCCCACTCCATTGCTAGATTCATATCACTCATTCCCTCTTATTCATATTTCACATTTACATTCAGACCTAATTGGAGATGATTGAGATCTTTTTGAAGTTTATGAAACAGAGTATGCAGAGATCCTCAAGATGAGCCACTCAGGATATCCTTGAGTCTCAAGATATCCTTGGGACTTAGCATATCCTTAGGATATTCATCAAAATCACAAATTTTGTTTAAGAATACATTATTTCGATATTTTACCATACTCCAAGCTATCCTCCAACAATATTGATGACCTCCCAGCACAGAATATGCATTGAATATCTGACACACATGTGCCTAAATTAATGCTTTTTCATTTACAATATCGAACCTCTTCCTGCTCCCTCCGGATGCTTGTCAATGCTGGGTCCCATTTGGCATTAAATAATAATAAACGCATGTCGAACGCTTTGTGTTCCGCGCTGTCAAATGGCGCCGCACCGCACCGCAAACGACGTCCAATATTGGGCCACGATGGCTGATAACGAAGACAGCGCTACAACATCGTAGAAGAAGGAGCGAGTAACAGTAACAACATCGGGTATTCAATGATCGACGACATTTGGGGCAAGATTTATGGAAAAATGTCTCCACCGCCGAGTGCCGCCGAAAGTCCGCCCTTCAGCATTGTATAGAAAACTAGAATATATGTGCAGCAGCAGGGGCGAAACACCGGGGAGAGCAGGCGCAAAAAAAAAGATGATTAATCATGTCTTTCACTTGGCATGCTGCTGCTGTTCCACTCCTACCCCTCAACAGCACATACACGCAAATGTTCTTGTCAACATGCGTATGCGTCATTGGGTACTTCCTCCATCGCCCCGTTGTGCTTTTTCAGGCTTTTGCCGAAAAAAAGGCACAGCTTTGCATATTACTTCTTTCAATCAACGTGTGTGTGTGTCTATGACACGCAATGATTCAAAAATGTTCATTTCACCTCTGCGTGACCCGCAACACACACACAAACACACAGAAAGCAACCGCTCCTTTTAACAAATCGCGTCCTTCATCAATGCGTTTCTGGTCGGGGGGAGTTTTGAAACATCGATTAAACGTCAACTCAGCTGCTTCTTCTGCATCCTATTCTTTATTCTTCTTCTTCTGCCAGCATCAGCACCAGGAACTAAGCTGTTAGAATTGAAACACACACACATCGCACCCTTTCGCCTCCCACCCTCTTTCATGTATCCCGGAATTGAGGTTTGAGTGACATCTAAAGCATACAAGCACAAAATGGAGGCAATTCCCTTCTCCGCAAAAAAGCAACCAAAAATGCCCTTAAAACGCTCCCCCTGACAACGGGATCGAATTCAGCTAGCCCGGGAAAATTGAAGCAAAAAAGCAACCTACCAACTTCCTCCCTTTCTTCTCCCCTCTCCCGGTGTAGTGCTAGGGAAAGTGTTTTCCGATGAAAGTTTTCAATCGTCCTCGTTTTTGGATGAGTGATTTTTGGGGGGAGAGAGCGTAAAATGGGACGGAGTTGGGAGAGTGCGGCCGCTCACGCCAGGAACACAATTAGTGTCTGACGAATGCGAAAAAAGTATCTTCCCTCCATTCCACCTCCTCTCACCCACACACACACACACACACACACTTTTAGTTCCCAACGTGTTTTTTCATCGATTGGAATGAACAGAGAGAGAGAGTGCGAGAGAGAGAGAGAGAGAGAGAGAGAGAGAGAGAATAGGAGGAAAAAAGGCTACAAAACCCGAAAATGAGGCCACGCAGCAGCAAATAGACACACACAAACACACAAACCGGAACAACCGGATGTCCGACCCCGTGTTTGTGGGGAGGGAAGGGCGGTGAATGGGGCAGGGAGGTTTGAAAAGAAGATGAGATTGTTTATGGAAGTGCCATCAATAATTCATGGCCAATGCCAAACACCGGCCGGGCCGGGGACTCGCCGAGCGGGCGAAGGGTGCGAGAATATTTCTCACTGTCCCCGACCCTTCCCCTCGGACGCGTCATCTCACCACGCTTTGCCCCGCTGGCCGTTTTCTTTTTTGACAGGTGTCATACTAGACCCGGGGAGGACTGGAGCGACCTTTCTTTATCGCGGTATCAACGCACGACCTTTTTTCCTCGTGCTTTATTTTCGTGGAGGTTGATGTGGGAGGTTTTTATTTTGTTCGGTAGTGCTCTTCTTCTTCTACTACTACTTCTTTTCTGTGCTATGCTTGTTTTTTTTTCTCTCGGAAAACTTTTGACGTCCAAGCGAGCGAGCTGTTTCAGGTAAGGTCGCGTCTGCCCGGCGGCATACCTTCCGGATATTTTTCCGGTGCCCCGTTCCGGCTGACCAAGGAGGACGAAGGGAAAACAAGCAACTAGGAGAGGAAGAGAGAGAGAGAGGGTGGAGGAAGGGATTTTTAACTCCCAAAAACATTTTAAAGATGGAAAGCGTTGGCTGTACTGGCGTCTGCCAAGCGTCTGTTTGGTGTGATGGAATGGTGGCAAAAAAGGGGTTTTAATTCATTTTGGAGGGAATGATTTTAGCTGAATTTTTTTGGTAAACAAGGCCTCCCATTAGAACCTCTTTTCCAGTTCGTTGAAAGGATTTAAAAAAACCCATTACAGAAGGACAACCGACTGTACTTCTGTATTAAACATGAAATGGAAGCAAAAATTATGAAAACAGATTAAACTGAATTAATATTCGCTTCTTTGGGAGGAGTTCGTCGTCAGTAGTATTTGAAGTAGTCCCTCACAACTGCAATCCGACTCTAGCTACTGTTAGTGCGATTTCGGCTGTAGCAAAGTCAGAATCATTAGTTCCTCCCAGAGACAGAGTCGTCCTGAGCTGTCCTGAGTCGTCCGGAGTTGGCAGGAGTCATGGGAGTCGGAAGTTGACCGGTGACCGGCACCCATCATATCTCTGCACAACTCCGGACGACCCAGACTTCGATTGACTCCAACTTCAGACGACTCCAGATGACTCCAAACGATTCAAAACGGTTCCTGATAATGCTGGGCGGATTTACCTTTCGAAGTTGGCTCCGAAATTTTCTGAGTCGGATCTGAGACGACTCCACATTTGTTGCCAACTTAACGCATCTCTAATATAACGCTTAAACTCAACATCAACAAACCCTAAAAATTGGGAAATTTCTCGAGCATTTAGTGCAAAGTTTATGCCTCGTTTTTTTATATTTCGCTTCTTGAAGGTTTAAACATTTTATATAAAGGAATTTTCTTTTCAAATATTGATTTAAGTGTCAAAAGTATTGAAAAAGAAGAATTGCATATACCTGGGATTCACTTGGAAGCTGTATTACCCTAGTCACTGTGCTTGCTAGTACTTGAAATATCCCAAAAACCACCAACAATGTATTTGGATGCTTAGAAAAGAAGCGGAACACAATTGAATTCTCAAATAGAAACCATTTATCTTCTTTAAAATAAAAGAATTATCTATTATTTATGTTTATATTAATCCATGCTTGTTAAACAACCAAGCGCGAACCCTTGTTCTTTGGCGACCCTAGCGCCCTTCCATTTAGCAAATGATGAATTTTCCGCTATTTGAATAGATCTCTCACAGAACGCGCAGCGCACATGATCCCTTACAAAAACACACTTCAGCAAATACACACACACACAACCAGAGCCAATTTAATAAATCGTAAATCACATCACCGACTGCAACCGTCATACGCATATACGAAGGCTAGTTAATGCGTTCAGCCAAGTGTTGCACGGGGTTTTTACGGTTCTAACTCCCCGTTTACCCAGGCCTTTGCACTAGACCCCGCAACAAAGTCAACACACAAAGTAACTAGCGTCGTCTGTTTACGCACACACACACACACCCAGAAGCACAATTTTGCTATTTCAAACCGGTCCAAGAACCGTCGTCCACCCGTATTGCACACTCTTTTCTTTTGCAAACTCGCTTTTCTTTTTCCCTCCCCGTTATGTGTGTTTCTATGTGTTTCTAGCAAAGCATAAAAAACCCATCAACCCCTGCAGGAATTAGTCGTACGTGTGTGCAAACGTGTGCAAGAGTGTTGTGTTTCCAGCGGAGGTTTTTCCAGGAGTTTTTCCTTGCAAAAAAAGGTTTTTGTTTCACCAAAGCCTATCCCCCTCTATGCGACGTACGCGTTTGCGTTCGCCACTGCGTTGCTCACTGTGAACGTGTGTGTGTGTACGTCTGGAGTAGGCCGACTTCCAGACGCACATAAGATGGCTTATGCACCACCCACAGCCCACCTCTCACAGCCCCCCATCGCACAGCTAAGGGGTTTTATTTCACCGAGGGGTTTTCTTCCCTGGTGCGCGTTCGCAAGGAAAGGATTCTCCCGGTCGCTCTGACGCACCAGAAGTCTTACGGCGCGACGACTATTTAGTGCTGCACCCGCTCTGTGCTGGGTGTTGCTGCTCTGGGGCCTCAATTGCTCCTCTCTTATTTCAGTTTAAAAATTAGTTTGAAAAGTTCTTCAAATAAATCACACTCCGAAATGGTGTTCTAGCCAAGTGGAAAGGCCATAGTTTTAAGCCACGCTTAAATTGCACTGTGCAATTTCCAGGTTAATTTAGAGCCCTCTCTTATTAATGTGTACACTAAAATGCCCTTTCTTTTGAGGGTGGTTGTCTGCTTTAACTCTCCCTCTAAAAAAGGACAAAAAGCCCTCCCAAACCCCAGCAGAAGAAACAGCAGCTGAGCCGGTGAAGCGATCACTTGACAGTTGTTCTTAATTGCACCGATCATCTTTTACGGGCTCGCGCGGGTGCTTTATACACACACAAACACACACACACAGAAGCTCTTGAATGCAACCGTCGTGGGCTCACATCTTCCAAAGGCCCAGTGCACGGTACAACCATAAAAAACGGCTTGCCTGACGCTTGTGTGAAAGCGGAGTTGGCGCGGGAATTAAACAAGAAATAAATCATGGAGATGCACACACTGGGCACCGCGCGGTTGCCTTCTTTTGGGGAAGCTTGAGAAGCTTGCACACACACACAAACGCGCCTTTTGCACGAATGACTTTGTTGCACGAAGGCGGCTTCCCAGCACGAAGGCGGAATGCAGCAGCAGCCCACAGCAGGAACAGCATTGCACGTGCATTGCTTCTTAAGTATCTTACAGCTCTTCTCTCTCTCTCTCTCTCTCTCTCTCTCTCTCTCTCTCTCTCACACATTCTCTTTCTCTTTTTCTATATCTCTCTCTCCCATGCAGTGGATTGGAGCTGATCAAATTCAGCTGATCGTTTTGCGGCAGCGATGAGAAAACGAAAAACATAAATTCCTTGCTCGTCAGCAGCCCCCACCCGAAAGAAAAGGGTCCCGAAAAACCGTCCCCACACACACACAGAACGATAGGGAGAGCGATAAAAACGTGCGTTCTAATTTTCTTGTTTCGTTACACACACACAGCTACACATCAATCCCCAATCCACCCGTTCCTGGGTGCTTTTTTTACTCTGTGTTGCGAGCCGTACAGAGGAGACGCGCACGCCACACACAACACACAACATAGCACCACTTAATTTATGTCTGTGTTACCGAGCCTTTTGGACCTTCGTCTCCCCCCCTCAACTGCCCATCCGAAAGCTGCTCAAAACCTCCACCACCCAACAGCCGCAAAGGCAGAAAGCACCCCAAAAACCGTACGAAAACATAAGCCTGAAACCCTTTTTTTTCTTTCTTGCGTTCTTTTCTCTCTTGCTCTCTCGCTCTCTCTCTTCGTGGCTGAAAGTGACCACAAGGAGGGAACGCAGCGGAGGCCGAACGCCTCCTCGCGCGTCGTTGTCGATCGATTTGTGGGCCCTTGTTTCTCCCTCCGCCCCAAGTCTTCTTCCCTATGCTTTCATTTTGGGCTTTCGCGTTCATCGCACCGCAACCGGTTTTTCCTTTCGATCCTCTCTCTCTCTCTCTCTCTTTCTCTCTCTAGATGTGTTGCACCCCCCCTGACAGTGGGGTGTTGCCGCTGCTGCTCGCGTTCTCAAGTTCTACACCCCTCTCTGCTCCCTTCTCAAGCGGGAGTTGGAAACGAACACACGGCCAGGTACACGCACACCACCATCGTACGGGGCTGGTTTTTTCTTCTTTATGACTTCCATTTTCGTGCCGTAAAGACCACGGAAGACGGGAGACGACGGAAAAGAATGAATGGAAGGTATCCAAAAGGCAAAACAGGCCTCCTGCAACACATACACACACATGCTGTCCGGAGTTCAAGCATATTCACCACGAGCCCACCATACCCATCATATGCTCGTGTTTCTTGAAGTTGAAGAATTTTCCAACAACTCCAACACAAACACACATATACACAGTAACACCCGAGGAAGCCCATCGGGAAGAAGATGATACCAATGGGGGGGCTGATGAGGGGAAGCGGTTGGTCTTCTACTTCAATTCCTGCAGACAGACCTGAAGGCATGAAAGGTGGACCGTACCGGCCAGTGTGTGTACCCAATCCCGTCGAAGTACAGTGTTACCCACACACACACACACACCAGTTCAGCAGGGGGGAAAAGAGGTCGATATTTACATGACCGAAACATGGGGGGGGGAGGGGAAGCTCGGTACGAGAAACCCACCAACAAATGTCCCGAGACATTGTCTTTGCCAGACAAAGTCTCCCAACAAGCAAGCAGAAGCATCCCGCGCAAAGGGTCACTCTTTTGTGTGTCTTGCCTTTTTTTTAATACCGCGCCGTCCATTAACCTGGCCGTGAACGTGGAACAGGAGCAGGAGATGGTGGTACGGTGCAGCCGAAACCATCACGACCTTGTTTTCTGCTAAAGCCCCACTAAAACAAGACGAACCGCTTTGCAATCGTTTTCAGCCTGTGAAGGAGGGAATTGAATTTTCCATCCCACAAAAAATTGTTTGTATGACCAGTGTGATGGAGAAGGCATGGGGAGGGGAGCAAGAAAATTAGTCTTAAAGCTACTTAAGCTTCGCGGTCTCGGAGATTTGGATATGCACAACACACCCAAGTTGGCAGGGCAATAGAAGAGGTAACAAAACAATGACGGCGATTAAAAATAGTGACATGACATTAATTGCTCCTCACTCACAGTGGGAATGATGAGTGGACTGTGTGTGTGTCTGTGGCTAATGAAAATAAAACAAACAAATCATGATTAGCATGACGAGAGACAGAGAGAGCGAGAGAGCCGCAAACAAACGCTTTCCCCGAGGGAGGATGCCACTCAACAACAGCAACCTCAAAAAAGATAAAGGTGCCACAAGTGATGAAGACGTACGTAGCGCAATGTGTCAATCATCGCACTGAGTACGAGTGAGCGACAAGGAGAAAGCGAGAGAGAGAGCATCACCTCATTATGCAAATGCCAAAACTATGTTTACGGTACGGTGTACCAACCCCTCTATTCTTGTTTTTTGCCCGTTCAGAACGTTCCGAATGAAGCACTGCGAAGAGCAAAAGGGAAGCGATTATCTGCATTAAAAAATCAACCAACCAACTCGGCCTAAAGAGATGGCTAAAACGCGCTCGTCGTCTTTAAACAACCCGTGAGAAGAAGAAGAAGAAAAAAGCGCTGGTGAGAGCTTAAATTAATATGTAAAACTCTTTTTTTCCATCCCCGGGTTCCTCGGGGTTTGTTTCCTCATTTCTAAACACCTTTTTCTGTTTTGGGGTTGGAGTTCTTCACGCAAAAGTACGACACCGATCCGCCGACGTCATGCCTGCCCAAGGAACTACTGTCCAGTGCACGACCCTTCATGCGGCGGTATGCTTTTTTGATATCCCAGGTCCTGCTTTTTTGAGCGTTGGGGAAGCTTATCACGTAGTGTTTGTTGCTGTGGCCGACAAATCAAACCGACCGAAGCCTAAACGCTGTTTGGATACAATAGTCATTAATTATTCTGAAGACGAACGAAATCCTTTTTTTATTGGAGAAAACCGTTCCACTGGTTTCAAACAAGAAACGTGACATCATGATGCTTTTTTGTGTTTGTTTGTGTCCAATGATCCCAGACAACAAGGAATAGCCAATTCTGGGCACTCATGGATCATGGGCGCGACAGCGATGATCCTTTCCTGTGTGTAACGTTACGACAGTTGGCAAGGAACTATGCGCCTTGCCTTACTTCAGTAAATACTGTGAGCTGTACAGAGCCTGTACAGAGGAAAACGAAGCTCCACATTGTCAGTTGTCCTGGCAAATCCTCCAGATGTAAGATCTCCACCCCATAAAGCCCGGAAACAAAGAAGACACACCCCACCCCAAGGGATGGATAATGCACTTTTCTTTTCCAAAGCTGATGCACCCAGCAAACTGAACATTCAACGGAAATGACAATACAATATGTAAATGTAGAAGACAACCACCGACCCGAAGGCGTATCTTCCTTGCAAACCATCATTCTACGTTCTTCGTTTTAGGGTGGCGGAATAGGGATTCTGTTGAATCCTTAATGTACCCCACGGCCATGACAAACAAACCGGAGAGAGAGAAACAAAAAAGCATTGCTGGACATCTCCGGACTTTGGAAACCGATACACTTGCTCATCCTTACCCCTATCATCTACCATTCCCCCCTAGGGTTAACTTGTCTGGAGAAACTTGTCTATTATTGGAGATGAGATAGTTTTGGGGGTGGAAGTGTTGTGTAGAATGTGCATTCGGAATTCATCGCACGTACGTGTTAAGTTCGCCCGTACGCTGCGCTGCCAAAAAGGGCACGCTGTTGTCCGAAAACCCCCCATCCCCAGCACGATAAATGGTTGTTTAAACAGCCAAGACATAAGAGACACGATTTTAACACGTCAATTTGCCCCTTTTGTGTGCCGTGCTCCTCTGCAACCTCATCGCACTTAAGCGTTTCGTTGGGATAACACAGGAAGGATTAGCGTTCGTAAGCCAGAAACGGGCAACACAAAAACCTAACACAAAAAAGGGCCGACCAGGCATACACCGTTTATAGCTTGAAAATAAAAAGTACAAATAAAACCACCGTTTAGGTGCCTTTTTTTACTCTTTCTGTCGACGATGTTGTTACGTCGAAACCTATCCATTTTGAGCTGCATTCCATGCTGGGTACACTTCGGTACGGCTCGCAGTGTGAGAGCGCTTTCGTACGCGCGTTTGTGCCTTGGTACCCCTTCTTCTTGGGACATGCAATCAATTCATCAGCACCTAGATAGAGCCTACCATGATGCTAGTGCGGTCTAATAAAGCACACCACCACAAACGATGAGAAGAGTAAAACAACAAAAAAAAACCCACAAAATTACTTTTTGTGGGAATTTATCTCATTTCTCGACCCGTGTTTGTTTACCCACCCTCCCCACAAGTGAAATTGAATTTCTCATCCATCCTACAATAAAAAGAAGGGACAGTGAAGAGAGCAGACAGTGCAGTGAAAAGAAAACGCAAAAATATGACCACTGCAGACGAACACATTTGTCGCTTGGCCGTAATGAGACACCACCAGAGAGCGTTGTTCCGGAGAACTCCATGGAGAGAGCTCGCTGCTGCTGCTGGGTTTGGAGGTACATCGTTTCTTTGTCCGAACGTTCGAGCTCCAATTTCCAGAGCATTCCAGTGGGGAGGGAGCAAAGGGGAAGCGAGATGAAATGCAATATCGAAAATAACTAATTTGAATATTCATCTCGAGCAAAACGGAAATAAAATGTGTTCGCCCTCCAAAGCAGCGTGTGTATCGTATCGGAAGCACAAGAAGCACTGGGGAGACTTCAACGAACCAAGGCAACCAAGGGTGTCTTGTTCGGTGAGCAGCAGTTAGATCTGCATTGGTAAATTGTTTCGAGCTTCGAGGTGCAGACGAATTCATTTAGTTGATGCTTGGAAGAACTGAGCAAATGGATTGAAAGGGCAAGGAGGAGCAAAGCGCAGAGAAGACTTCTTGAGTTCCGTACAAAAATATGTTCAATTTCCTGTTCGATTCTTGCCAATATGTTTTCTTGGCTTTTGGAAATGGGACTTACATGGAATGTATTCTGGATGTCTTCCATCTCTTGGATGTCTTGCAAGTACATGCAGAAGCTCCCAACATTCTTGCACGTTACCTTCAGCGAAAACAAAACCCCGTGTCGTGTATGAGCTAGAGAACACGGCGTCTTCAGCCACACCCATAAACCCCATCCCGCATTGACCTCCCCGGAACCCCGAACCTCCCACGGATGACCTGAATATGGGACAGCGACAGGCACACAAGAGACAAAGCCTGGACGGACTCAAAAGTCAATTTACTTAACCCAGTAAATCCCATCCACGTCCAAGATAAGCCACGTCGTCGCGTGGACGCTGTGTTAGATGCACCGGGCATGGCCCGAGCGGGACAACACACATCACGGAAGGACATTAATGGAGGCGATAGAAATAAGAAGAAGAAGAGAGAAAAAAAATCATTGATTCAATTCCACAAGATGCGCCCGACGTCCCAGGATATTCGTTCGTTCGTAGCCGTCCACGTGGAACTATCCTCAGTGCGCCCGTTTTCCTCAGGATCTTTCCCAGAAACAGGAAGAATACGTTAAATGCTGCAAAGCGCATCAGTTGACAAGCCATTTGAATACTGCACCGCCGCTTCCCGTTTGTCCCGCTATTGACGACACGAACGGAGACGGAGACACATTATTGCCAACCAGCACTACCACTACCCGCGAGCCACGGCACACCAATGGCACGCTGCTGCTGTGTGTTATCTTGCGACTTCAAGCTTCACTGAGTTTTCCAACATCCGTTGCATCGTGCCAGACAGGCACACCAATTCCGTTTGATATGTTCCGTTGCCCAGCTCTCTGTGCTGTGGCAAAAGTTCCTTCCCATCCGACCGAGCTTGGTGACATTTCCGGTGCGATGCAGACCCATTGCTTCTCCAAAAATCTGGCCCTAATGTCGTCTCTTCACAACTGGCGAGTCACTTTCCTTTTTTATTTTTATTTTTGGAGCTGTGCAGCGTTCTGTACTGCTGCCTGTGTTTGGGGAGTTTTGTATTGGCCATTCGGCTGTGCGTGCGTGCGTGCGTCTTGCATTGTCGCATTTGCATTCCTGCCGCGTGCCAAAACCAAGGGTGGAATCGGTTTCCCGTCGTCTAGCAGCGCAGCTAGAGCAGCAAAAAACGGCAGCAGACAGTAAAGAACCCACCAGACTGCCCCCAAAGCTTGTTGAACGGCAGACAGCGAGGGGGGGAATTTTGTAGCCCAATCCAACCGAGAGAAAGAGAGAGAGTAAGAGAGCCCAAGAACGAGCAAAAAACAAGGCATAGCTTTACCATGTAAATTACCAGCGGCGCGCGCGGGCGACTCGTTTCAGTCGGTTTTTCTTGCTTTTCCGCTTCTTCTGCTGCCGCTTCTTTTCGCACTGCAGATGCACCACACCGCCACACTGCAGCAGCAAAACTGCATCAGGAGGGAGCAAGAGAGAGTTAGACAAATAGAGAGAGGGATAGAGAGAGAGAGGACCTGGCAGACCGTTCTATTGCTGCTGCTGCAACTGCTTCTTACACGTCTGCTGTTTGATTTTCCCTGGTGGAAAATAACATTCCCCCTCTTTTCTCGCTCTCTCTCTCTTATTCACATGCTCTCTATCGCTCTCTTTCTCTCTCTTTTTCAACACGGAAAATACAAGTGGTGTTTGGGAGCGTGTGGTGCGGCTTTGCTATGATTTGCTTTAGCGATTTCTCACCTTTTTCCACTCCACGCTCACGCCCCGGCCTTTCTCTCTCTCTCACACACACACACACCCATAGAGTGCAACAACGGTGCACTAGCAACACACCCCTTTTCCTCTCCACTCTCTCCTTTATTCCCCCTCCTCCAAGCAGCAGCACAAAACCCGGTGGTAAGCGAAGCCAAGTAGCCGCCGCGGGCGGGTCGTCGGAAAACTCGCTCATCGTTTTTCCACTTTGCTACGAAACCAACCGACACCGACACACACACAGAAGCGGGGGAAAACACTCTCCCCACCCCCACTCCTCTTCGCCACCCGAATGCATCAGGCACGCGCACGCATGGATGCACCATTATGTTTGGCGTCCCGCTCCTTCCCTTCAGCCTCCCTTCATCGGGTGGAGGGCAATATGGCAGTTTTGCGCGAAGCGCCTTTTCATGTGGGTGGAAAGGCCCGATTTTCCCGGGCCACGGCCGTGTTTTGTGAGGGTCTTTCGGGTAGGAGTGGGGAGGAGTGCATGTGTGTGTGCACTAGGCACAACTAGGCATGTGTGTTCATGTGTGCGCCCGCCCGCTCGCGCACCTGCGGGAGGACACGCCAGACATGCTTCCCGCAGCGGGCAGGAAAGAGAGAGAGAGATGGTGCGTGTGAGAGCGAGTACGAGCGACAGGATTTTCCCGCGTGTACATGGAAAATTGCTCGTGCTGTCGGTCGCTAGAAAATGGGACGGCGGGACCGGGGAATGGTGTTTGGGGACGTGAGGACTTTTCGTTATCACGTAATTTCCGCCGTCGCCGGTCGGCTGAAGTTTTTGCGTTGCCGGGCGCCGGCTGTGGCGTTGTCGTGGTGTGTGTTTGTGTGTCCCGCATATCCTGTGTAGTGAGAGCACACATACACGAAGCACACACACACAAACGTAGAGTCGTGAAACTGAGCGCATTTTCCGATAATCACAGCCTCAGCGCGCCTCCACAGCATACCTTTACAGCTTCCCCCGGGGCTTCGTTTTGAGCAAGAGCAAAGCCTTCCACAAACACACACACACATTACATCATGAAGAAGGCAAGCGAAGTAGAAGAAGAAGCAAAAGAAATTATGTTTTCCTGCTGCTGCTGCCTTCCGGTGGCTGCCCCACAACGGGAGCAACCGGAGAGCAAAAAGCCTTGACGCGGAAAACGAAAGAAAACGGCCTGCTGCGTTGCTTCGTCCTTCTCGGATTTTGGTCTTCTTTTTCTTCTTCTTTTTTTCTTCATCGCTACATGGCTTTTTCTCCGATGGGGGGAGGTGGGCGGCGGCGGCGCCGGCCTAATGCTTGCCTAGGGAGGCAACAGCATATATACACGCACGTCGCAGCCGACCGTGTGTACCGTTGTCACTTTTGCTGACATTTTCCCATTTCCTGTGGCGTCTTCTGGCAATCGCAACGACGGTCATACCACACACACACACACACGCCTACGCGCACACCCACACGCGCCAACGGTGGCACAGAAAAAAAGGGAGCAAGGATTTATCCTTTCCGGGTTTTGTGGCGTTTTTTCGCTTTTCTCCGTAGATTAGAGTTTTCATTCCAAGGCTGCACACACACACATACACACAAACACATGATGATGATGATGGCAAATAGATCACAAGGCTGGGCATGTTTTTTTCGGGTGAACAGAGAAAAACACTTAACTTTGTGTTTTCAATTAAGTTGTTTAGTAACAGTTTGAATGGATTTCAAAAAAAGGGAAAGTGGAGAACGATGTACAAAAAATCAAAAACAGAGTTAAAAAAGGTGAAGTAAAGAGTTGAAAGTAATAAAAGAGAAAATGCAATAACAAAAAAAACAAAACAAACCAGGCGTAGAATTAATTAAGTGAAGCTAATAGTTAAAATTAAAAAAAGGCAATACATCATAACAAAACACTAAACAAAACATAAAATAAAAATAAATAAGTAAAATAACGCAACAAGTGTGAAATAAAGAGCAAAAAGTTATTACAAAAAAAGGCAACAAACTAAGTAAACAACATAAATTCTTAATTTTACCAAATATGAAGAGAAAAAGCTGAATTCAAACAATCACAAAACAAAATATAATCTTCTGAAAGAACAACACCACAGCAGCAGCAACAATACAAAAAAAAAACATTATCTAAACGATAACATATTGGAAAAAGGATTATTTTAAGCGTTTGATGGTAAAAAGGCAATCGAAAGCCCGCACTCTTCCCCCGCGTCCTTTACTCCAGCATGACAGCATGAGGGGCAAGGCCGGAGAAATTTCTCCGAAACATTCCCGCCGGACACGTGGCAAAAAGCTTCTTTTTTTTGTTGCTCAGCTGGTGGCATTTTCATCTTTACCGATTTCCCAGAATTGTGGCCTTCGAAAGTAGACAGATCATCGGAACGGAACATTTCGGGGTGAAAAGGAAGGCTCCAACCAAAAAGGGGGAAAAAAATTGTGCCACAACAAAAACACGACGAATTCACTTATCTCTTATCTCGTGTGGGTGGTTTGTCCTTCCACAGCTCCCTCTACCCAACCCCATCACACACACACACACACACACACACACACACACACACACACACACACACACACACACACACACACACACACACACACACACACACACACACACACACACACACACACACAGCCTTCTTCACTTGCGACGAGTTTCCCTTCTTCCTTCCGGCACCGCAAAACTCAAGAAGATTCGAGATCAAATGGTGGTGTGCTGCCGCCATGCGTACGGGTTTGCTTCCCCCCAAACCCCAATTTTCTTTCAGGGAGGGCGCAGGCATTGCCAAAATTGGGAAGTGATACTACTACAGCCACACGCGCCCCGCACGCAGTGGCAAAAATCGAACGGCGAATTTCGGCGAAAATAATCAACCTGGAAGGAGCGCAGAGCTCCTTGTTAAATATTCATACCACCAACGCTTCTCTTCTAGCTCAGCTTGCAAACGGGGCAAGCAGGAGCACTTAATGTCCTTGTTCCAACAGCAACAAGGGCTTTGTGTTGTAATTCAAAGGCAGCAGCAGTAATTCTTTTACCTTTATCGCAAGCATAAGACTAAACAACAATGGTGTGGGAGCCAGGAAAGATAATGTCTTTCGTTTTTTGTTTTGCCGTTCGGCTCAAGTTCATGTTCGGTTCGGTTCGTTGTGACGCAATTTGTGCAGACCGCAAAAAGGCCAATACGGCGCTTATTTTGTCATTAGAGCAAACAGGGAGCGAAAGCGAATGGGTAGTAGTAGGAGCAGACCAAGCACGGCAGGGGGGTAAAACATGGTACGCACTTTCCGGTGGCCTAATTCAACCGAAAAACGTCTCTGCGAGACACGATTATTGGTACACGAGCGTCACCTTTCGCACAGAGCGGCGGAGCTGGAGCGTGGCCCACATTGTTTCTTGGGGGAACATTCCAGCAGCGTTCTGAGGCTGAGGTGTTTTTTTATAAAGCCGGGACAGTTCCGGGAACGTACGTGCGACATAAATCTGGTAACATTTTCATCTTCGAGCAGCTTCTTCGCGGTTGCACAACGGCACGTATCAGAAATAAACGAAGCATTTCGCTCCACCCCCCAAACCACGAAGTTGTCACCTACCTTTTGCTTGCTTTCTGAAGGGACGTCGTAACGCCAGTCACGCCAGGTGTGACACAGAGCATAACGCAGAGCGACGTCTCGTCTAATATCTCGCGTCAATTGTGCGTCAATATTCTGCGACACGGCCGTGGAGGTGGATCATCTTTCTCAAACTTTCACCTTTTTGCAGAGGGTTCAGGGAAAAACAGGACATGTACACCGAGGAGCGACGAGGAGCGACACTAGGACGGACCAGTAGTAGACTTTAATTGCGGAAAAACAACCGAATAACCTTCTCGAGCAGGACTCCAATTTTGCTTCAAAACTCTACAGGGCGGAATCACAATCAAAGAGGTGGAATTTTGAACGCATTTCTTTGGCAGGGGTACTTCCCGCTTTACAGAAAGGATAATACAGAACTTCAATTTGGTTTTTTGTTGGATAATTTTTTGCGAAAATATCGACTATATTTACAAAAAAATAAACATAAAATAAGGAGCGCGACTAAATTGTGTTGTTTTTGACCTCCGGGTTTTGCCGTCTTCTTCCCACACACACACACGTACACATACATACACACACACACTGATGTATGGGAGAGAAAAGCAAGCAAACCAATACTCTAGTGGGAGGGGGAGGGGAGGGAAGGGAGTTCTTAATCGACTTGTTTAAATTATTTGGGGACTTGGTTTGGGGGGACGGGGAGACTTGTGTGCTTAACTTAACATCAAAAACTTAATTTCGAACCCGAATTTTAACACGTGTTTTGCTCTTTTTAAAGGGTTTCCCTCTCTCTACATTTTGTTTTTGTTTTAGTTCATCTACATTACATCTCTTTTACACAGTTTTGTTTTTTTATTTTTTTGTTTCTTTGTTTCGGCCTAATATGTTCACCTTAGTTTATTATTCTTTTTTTTCTACTTCTTCTTCTTCTTCTACTACTTCTTCTTTTAGGATAATATTTATACACAACATTTTGCTCGTTTTTAGTAGTTTTTTTTGTTTTTGTTTCATTTTTTTAATCTTTCGCCTCGACTCGACTTGATTCAATCACACTTTTATTGAGTTATATCTCTCTCGTTTCGGAGAGAAGCAAAAACCTAAAGTGCACATGACCAGTGTGTGACACGAATTTTCACACATATAATCACGATGTGTGCAGTACATTTAGTGCGTGCGTGTGTGTGTGTGTGTAGGGGACTACTTTACACGCAAAACTTTTTGCCAACTGGACTTTTTGCCAGCCCAAATTCGGGCCCGAAACAAGCAGAACGAGCATTGGATTGACTTGTGGTTATGGTACCTGCAAAAATGGCGTCGTTTCATCTCGTTTTCCAATACTGATAAGCAACACAAAACGATACAGAGATACAAACAGATAGAGAGAGAAAGAGTACAGAGGATGGCAGATTGATTGAGCAGGTTAATAAACATATGTCCGATTGATCTGATTGTGTTGTACAAAAAGCAATGTAATGCTTTAAAACTATTTGCTATTCGTTTGCTGGAGCAGCTGTCCAGCATTTCTCTGACTATATTGTTGTGTTGTTTTGGGTGGATAGGGACTTTTGTGATAAACTAAAATAACTTAAAGCAACAAAAACACTCGGCGGGAGCGCTCGGGTGCTTTCTGCTTCCCATCTTCTTCGCTTCTAGTATAGTTAAGCTTGAGATATAAGTATTAAATTACACAAACACACACACGTTCGAGTGTGTGTGAATGCTGCGGCGGCTCTACTGTGTCGGTATTGATTAAAGGGGAGGTGGGAAATTGGCAAACACGCACAGTAAAATATGCTTAATTGAGACTACAGAGCGTGGTGCACACCCGTGTCGGCACGACAACAACACAAACACATACACGCTTATAAAAGGATTCTTGAGGTGGTGGGATGGAATGGGTGAGTGGGGGTGGGAGGAGGAGGGGTTATAGGGTGAATCGGTCAGTCTTTCATATGTCTATCTCGCTGCACTCCCGCAAACGCTTCGGGATTGGCGTTTGCGGAAGAGATGGAAATGACGTCAGGGGGAGGGGGGAGGGGTAGAGGATGGATGGGAGGGTGTTGTGCCAACAAGATGCCGTAAAGCGAGACCGTTGGGTGGTGAAATTGCCTTACGTAATGGTTTTTGGTTCGATGTTTAGGAAGCATTGGGAAAATCTTCAAGATTTGCTTTCAATTTCAAACTGCACGAACAAACATTTTCAAAGAACTTGAGTAACTTTTAGTAATACATTTAAGTTAATAGAAAAGATTGAACATCATTTCAAGATAAAATCAGTGTCCACTGACTTGATTTAGGCGTAAAATAAATAGAGCAAATGAACTAGAATGAAGATTAATCCTTGTATGGACACAAATCGTCTTAAACAGTGCTTCTTTCAGGTGGTCTTTAGACGGTCTTAAGACTTAACAATAGTACTGCGACCGATTGTGATGAAGCATTCCTTGAATTTGATGTAGGAGCATCAACATCTTAACATAACAGTAGTTTGTTATAGCTCAGAATGCGGCATTCTATGGTTGAGCCTTAAGACATCAATCTGCATCCAAAATTTGAACTCCAAACAAGTCTGAGCTTCGATAGATCTCGACTAACGTACTGTAAGACCCGATCAAGACTTCAAAAGGCCTCACAAAAGTAACGTCCTATGTGAAAGTAAGCACCATCTCTGATTCTGAATACACTCTAAAGGCACTTAATTTCCACACTCACACACACAGACAGATCTTCGCTTTAGGCACTCCTTGTGCACTCAGACACCTTGGCGGGGGGGGAGGTATTAGGAAGGATATGGCGGCACCATTCAACTCGAACCGTTCTAGCTTAATGGGTGTGTATGTAGAGCGCGTGCATTGTGTTCTTTTCCATTTCCTAACCTTCTGTGTTAACCAATTTTCTGGGGGCCGAATTTAGCAGTGGTCGAATAGCGCACACACACACACACACATACCTGGCTGATTTTCGTATTTTTTCCAATTTTTTTCTTCTCTTGGTTCTCGTTTTCTTTTATACAATTGCCAATTTCCAAATCGTGCTCGTGTTTTCCTACTAGAATGGTTCTTTTGTTTTTGTTTATCAACTAACTGCACTATGTTTCTACACATTTTTTTTCTGTTGCACATCAACCATCATGCCTGTGAGTGGGTGTGTGTATGTGTGTGTGATTTCTTCTTTTTTTGCTTTTGTTCACTTTAAATTAATATCACTCTGCTCTGCAACTACAGGACTACTTCTACTAACTACGAGACGGGCGGGGTTGGTTTTGTGACTTTTGGGAGGATTTTCTTATATGAGGGGGGAAAATTGGGAGGTGATGTCTTCGTCTCGGTTCTGGCGGAGAGATAAGCATTCCGTACGGGGAACACACACGCACACACACAAACGCACACATTTACAAACACACGCACGCTATGGTCTCATTTGTTTTGTTTCTTCCGTAAGTAAAAACAAGGAAACACAACCTCCGTCGTGCATTTCCTACTAAAACCATGGACACTGCGCGCGCGTGTGTTGTGGGGGAGGGTTGGGATGGTTTCTAGCTCTCGCTTATCAAGGTTTATACGTTTAAGGGTGATCTCTCTCTCTCTCGTTAGAGACTGTCGTGTGGGTATGTGTGTGGGTGTGACTATGATTTCATCCGTCTTTCTTAAAAACAAAAACACAGGATCCTATCTACATACACGACTCCTCGTCCCAAAATACAGTCGCCGGTACCTCCCTCCCTCGGTGGGTGTGGGGTACGATGGACCGAAAGCGAAAGGACTACGAACTTCCAACGACGACGACGACGACGACTTCGCCAACCATTCTTCTTTGAGACCTCGAAATCTCTCTCGAAACTCTGCCAGTAAACCCCCACGGGACTTCCTGCGACCAATCATCCTCTCTAGGACCAAGGGGGGCGGATTACGGAGGGAAGTATTAGAGGGGTAAGGGCACACACAAACACACGGCTTCGGTTGGTGATGTTGGTGGTGGTGGTGGTGTCGGTGGTACATCGCCTGCGTGACCTCCTCCACCTGTATCATCTCGAGCGTACTCCTCAGCTGCTGCATCCTCACACGACTCTCAGCTTCTCAACCAACTCGAACTGCTGCTGCTTCGACGACTACTACTGCTACTGCTGCTGCTACTGCTGCTGCTCCAGGACCCAACCAGCATGATGGCGGTGGCGACCAGCAGCAACACCACCGGACCGGCAGGACCCACCGTAGACGCACCGTTGTTGTACGTGAGCTCCTCGTTCTTGACCACCTCGTTCGGGTGCTTGTCGTACTCCTTCGTCTTCTTCGTCGGCTTGCTCTGGCCCGGATGCACGTTGGACGGTGGGCTGTTGATGTTGTAGTTGTGGTTGTTGCCGTACATCCCACCCGAACCTCCGCCGCCCATCCCCGTACCACTGTTGATGGAGGTGCGGGGCGGCGAGGCCGTGTAGTGGTGGTTGTGCCGCCCGTTAATGATGGCAGGGGTGGCGGACGACGGTGGCCGCACGTGCGGTGGCAGATGCGGTGGCTGCTGCTGCTGGCCGGACCCATCGTTCCACACCGGCCAGTTGACCGTGTTCTGCACAATGTTGCCCTGGCTGGTGTTGATGGCGGGCGGCAGCAGCCGCGAGTTCGGATCGAACGCATCGATCGAGATGGTGTTGTTGGCGTTGATCGATCCGCCCGCGGCCGTACCGTCATGCGAGTGGCCCCCGATCACGGTACCGTTCGAGGGCAAATGGCCATGGTGCTGCTGCTGCTGCTGCTGATCGTCCGCACAGCACACCTTGAAGACAACCTTCATGTTGTCCGTGGTGCACCGGCCGCCTATCCTCCGGTGCAGATCGTCCTTGGACGAGGTCGAGATGAAGTAGTAATCGTTGCCCGGTAGGAACTCGAGACCGCCCGGCTGGGGCGTGAACGGCCGGAACGTGATGGTGAAGAACATCAGCTTGTTCGGCTTGTCGCAGATCGCGATGATGCGCGGATCGTGGTTGGTGATGCGGCACGTCTCGTACTCCACCTTCGACACGTTGTAGATGATGTACTTCTCCGTCTCGTTGTCGAACGTCCCCGGCTCGTACACCGGGCAGATGATGTGCACCTGGTCGTACTCGAACTGCGCGTTGCCCTTGTTCACGTCGATGATGTGGTCGGTGTTGTCGATCCGGAAGATGCTGTTCGTCGTGTTCCAGTGCATGTAGAACGTTTTGGCACAGTGCAGCACGGTCGGCTGCAGGGCGACGAGCTGGAGGGCGATCACGAGCGCGACGGTGAGGGCCGGGCTGGTGCCGAGCCCGGGCAGGCAGCAGCGTAGCCGGGCGCTCACGTCCCGGTAGCGGCGTCGCTTGCTCGTGAGCGTGTTGCCGGTGGAGGCGTGTGGCTGTTCCGTGTGTCGGCAGGACGCTCCGAGCGTGCGGCCTATTCTCCACCAGCTGCTGGTGTGGTCGGTGGTGGTGGTGGTGTTGCAGTTGTCGTGGACCACACTGTGTGTTGTCGTTCGCCACCGACGGTTGCCGCGGCTGTGCCCATTGCCGCTACAGTGCCGTCGTCGCTCGAGCACTTCTGTGTTGTTTACTACTGTCACTCCCGCTGCTGCTGCTGCTGTCAACGCCATGTCGCTACCACTACTATAGCAACCACTGTCACTGTGATGATGCGGATGATGCTGTCGTCGATGGTGCCGTTGCTTCATTGTATTAGCATTGCACGCACCACATACACAAACGCTCACTAATTTGTTTCTAAATGATGTGTTCTCAAAGGCCGTTTCGTTGCCAGACGACCGCTGTCACTACACACGATCGCACACACGATCTCACAGCAGGCAAGCGCTCAACAGGATGACCCAGCTGTCATCTCGATTCGGGTTTTGTTTATCTATCGCAATGCACGAAAGGCTCGCATCACACACTGCTGCAGATCAAGCAGTTTGCAACATTCTGCACGGAGAAACAAACACACTGCTCTGTCACAGAATAATCCGAAAATGTCAAACGCACTTCCAGCTCGGGTAAGGGGGATCCTAACGATGGACCGCAGACTGATGGGGATCTCCAGTGGCTTTCAGCTGTGTATGTGTGTTTATCGCAATCTTCTCTTCTTTCCAAGGCCAACAACAGGCCGAAAACCAACCCGGCGCGACCTATTGGGAGATTTATGTTGAGTGCTTTCCGTTGTTTTGTCACAAACACACGACGCGCACTGCCGAAGAAGCGATGGAGAAGCGAATCACGCTGGATAGCGCGGGCCAATCACACACACGCACAAATCACACCACAGAAACACCCAACACGCCTCAAAGGCCGTTGGGGCAGGAAGGAGAAGCCGAAGCAGGAACGATAAATTGAATTTTCATGACACGTTTTGGCGCGAGCGATTCGATTTTGCCAAAATGCTTTAATCTTCTATTCCTTTTTTTTGTGTGTGCAAAATTTGCATTCACTTCATTCTACAGCGCACACACCACACACACCGGTGGAAACAATAGCGTGTGCATACACACACACTCACACACATTCACGCACAACACTTGCACGCACGGTGTAATAATCTCCGTCGGTGTAATTTCTACTTCCTTTTTCCTTCTCGCGCTGTGTGCTTGTGTGTATTGCCATGTACACACACACGCACTCCACACACACACACACTTGCACACCAATCGCACGTACGCTGCGCACAAGCACACACACTCACCCTTGGGGTTTGAGATGCGTGCAGGGCAGTGGCAAAGGGGCAGCGGCGCGGCACACCACTCAAATATTTTCGACCATTTTCTTTTGCTTCCTTTTGCACCGTATCACTTCATTTGGGATTTGCTTTTTCCCTCTCTCTCTCTCTCTCTCTCTCTCTCTCTCTCTCTCACACACTCTTTCTTTATTTCCTTCTCGCTGCTTTTTGTGTATCGAAAAACTCTTCCGAGACGCACAATGTGTGTGTGTGTGTGCCGGTAACAACACACCGGGAAAGGTGAGGAAGGGTGGTGGTGTTGGTGCACCGCAGCGGGAGACGCAAAAGGCCCACACACTTGCACACACATGTACTCACGCACGCACACCCATCCACGCACAAGCGCGCACACACACTGAACGGCTGCTCACAGGCGCGCACATTCACACACAAACACACGTACGGCGACGCTTCCTGAATTTATTCTCTGCTCTGTGGCCGGTTTTTTTACTTATTCGGTTTTGTTTCGCTGTGGAGCACACACACTCGCACACACGCACACACGCACACACACCGTTTTCGTGTATTCTTCTTTTTTTTTTATTCACTGGCTCTCACTGCCTCTCACTCACTCCACTCACTCACTGTGACAGAACGGCTCGCTCGCTTGCACTTCCTGCACTCTTCTGCCATACGGTTTCGCGGCACGGTATGTATATGTGTTTTAATTTAGGCCTTATTTTTGAAAAACTAAGGAAATAGAAGAGGATGGTTAACAAAAAGAAGAAGCAGAAAAAAACAATTCACGGTGCAATTACACACTGATCGGTTTCGATTTCAATCTTCAAGCCGGCTTCAACCGCGTTTGCTGGTTGCGATCTGTTTGCACTTTTTCTTGTTGGAAAAATTCATCATCACAACTGGGGAAAGATCATGCGCTGGGATCTTGTATGTGTCGTCGGAAAAGAAAAAGGGATAGGAGCATGTACATCATTTCACACCTCTTGTTTTTTGGTACATTTTCTTAGAAAAAGTGACACATATGCACACGCAACTAGACACACAACACACACAAAAACGAACCAATCTTCTTCAGTGTAACTCTGCTAGCAAGAAGATATTAGGCATGTTGATAGGTTTTTGAGCCTCTTCCCTTCTGCACAGACTGACTGGCTTTTCACACACTTTTCGGCTTTCACGAGTTGTCGTCGTAGTCGATTTTTTATTATTTGGGATGAAGCAAACGAAACGCGGAGGGAAAAAAATCCGATTTATCACGCACCCCGAGCACCAAAGCGTGTTTCTCACGGCCGTTAAACACTCTTGTGTTTCAGCAGCGGCAGCAGCACCCTCTCTTGATGGCACGGTGTTGACAGTGTGAAGTAGTAGGCGATGAAGACGTGTGGTGGGAGATGGTGTAGGTTACAAATGAGCGAAGTAGGCTGGCAAGAAATAGACACAAACACACGCACCCGCTGGTCTCCCTACACTTTGTTCGGTCTAATCTTGGTGACTTCTTGGCACGCACGCACGCAAAACGACGGCGAGAAATAAATTCTTTCCCGTACAGCAGCAGCAGCGCCTTGTAATGTGGCACCAACACCAACCAGCATCCACCAAACACCAAAGAGGGCAAGCGAAAAAAAAAAAGAACACAAACTAACTGAAAAGGCACTGTTCGAAGGGTTCGAAATGCTCTTCCTTGCGACGCACGGGCACGGCTCGGAGCGAGGAAAGGCGGTACACAGTTCAAGTTCACAACTTGAAAAACCAGCCTTTACCAAATAAAAACCGTGCGACGAACACACCGTCGTCTGGGAATGTCTTCCAAGTTCCGTGCGTCTCCCTGTCCCGGGTTCACCAAAGGTTTTCCTTTCTCATCCACACACACACACACACACACGCACCTTCGCTCGCACTCTTCACACTGTGTTCACCCCGCGCGCTTAAGGGCAAAAAGGGATTTCGAGAATGACTTTTTTCACTTACTTTTCACTATGTTTGCGGGAGGTTTTTTTTCACCACTTTGCTACTATTTCACTACCTCCGTTTTTCCTTCCTTATTGTTATCGTTTTCCCGTGCGTGAAAGCTCCCACCCACCCCAGGGGGAAAAGAAACTCTCTCCCAACACGTAGAGCTACTAGACTCGTCACACGCGGCACAGCACGCACAACCGTTCGGCGCGACGTTCCGATTGCAAGTGAGCGTGTGAGCGTGCGAAAGGTGTGCGAAGAAACCCGCCGCGCGGGTTCCATTCACGAAATTCCACTTCCCGAACCTGTGCCTGCGACTGTGTGTGTGTGTGGGGTGCTTTTGTTAAAACATTTTCTCGGAAGCAACCCCGAGCGCTTGCCCGACGTTGGAGAGAGCGAGCGCGCGCGATATCCGTTCTCTCATTTCGAGCAGCTCGCGAAGCGATTCGAGCACCGCACGAAGTGAGCCGGACGGTGAGGGCCCGTTCACACTGGGCCGTTTCAATTTCAATTGCTCGCTCACCGGGGTGGCAGCTCCCTCGTGTAGCCGTGAACAATCCGATTACATGCGAATAAGAGTGTGTGTGTGTATTTGTGTGTAACAAAAACACATACAAAAAACTGCCCGAAACCGATGAAACCTGCGGGTCGGTGTTTGAGTGTGTGTGTTCGTGTTCGTGTGTGAGCGATGGGTAAGCGGTGTTTACCCCCACTTCTCACGTGCCGCTTCTCACGCGCAATGAACTCACTCACGATGAATCATGTTTTCGGTGGTTGCGGTGTGTCGTCCGTTCTTCCGACGGCAAAACTGCCCAACACACCACCTTTCGTGCGAGATCATAAAACATGTTCCGTCGGGTTCTGCGCGGACACGATCGAGCGGCAGGTTGGGAGTTTTACGGTGTAATTATTTCTATCTTTTTTTTTAAATTTATTTCCAAGAGGTAAAAACTCTTCTCAAGATAAGAAAAGAGAGTAATCTGAGTGTTTCAAGGTGTTATTGCTGCTTAGAAAATGAGCAATCACGAGAAAATAAAGGTTACTCATGCTGCAAACGAGATACGATCAGAACACTACCTGGAATTAAGCAAACACGACGAACTTCTGTTCGGTAAAGGTGTTTATTGCAGTTTAGCATGAAGCTCCAAAAATACTTCCAAAGATTCATCAAAACTGCTCCATAAAACCCCACTTTCTTTTTCTTATTTGAGGCTCGATTTCTCGACAAAAGGAAAACTAGAGCTTCTTGTCTCGCAGTCATCGCACATTGGGTCGCACACCTTCAAACATGCACGAGAGTTCCTTCCGAGGGTCTTATCAATTCCGGAACCGGACCTTCCTCTCTCTCTATGCTACTTTGGTACAATTTTGTCGTTAAAAAAGCCCCAAAGTGTCGCTGATCGTTTTAATGATTTCATCCTTGACAGATTCTCCCCTGAGACTAAACACACAGCCACAAGCCGATGGGGGCAGTAGTCGTTGACGTCCTAGGGAGGGGAGCGCTGATTTTGTCGCTGATTGGGCGGCCGCCGTCACCCAACCCATAAAAGAAACGTTCCACTTCCGGTCCGGAAGCGCCCAACGTAACCCGAAATTAAGGTCCCCATGCCCCGGAAGTACCGAATCCGGCAGGAGAGAACGAACGAAGGGGTTAACACCACGAGCGCACTGTTTCGCCGGTGGTGGGGAGCGAAATCCTTCACTATTTGCCGTAATAATTAAAGTCTTTATCGTTCGCCCCGGTCAATCTACAAACGTTGGCCGTCCCCGTTCTCGTCCAAATCCTGCGTTGGGTTGAGAAAGAAAATTACACCAAAACCCGTCGGCGGCAGCCAAATGTCGTACTTCCCCCCATCTTGGTTTTTGGGGGGAGGGCCATGGAAAAATGTAACGGGCCCGAGCGGTTAGGGAATCGATTTTCTGATTAATTTATGCCCGTGTGCGTTTGCCGTGGCTGGTCGGCAGCTAGCAAAGGACCTCCTCGTGTAATGTTGCAATTTAGACCGAGAAGCGCCAGACGGAAAACCATGTTTGCCGAGGAAATAAAATTAGCCTCCGAAAGCGGGAAGCAGAAGGAAGTGGTGCTGCAATGTTCCCGCCCCTTTCTGTGGTTACACTTTACTCCTCCAGGCTTTCCCGCCCCAATTGCTGGCAAAATGGCAAGCACACACACACAGGGTTTGGGGAGGAT
Source organism: Anopheles arabiensis (assembly GCF_016920715.1). NCBI lineage: Eukaryota > Metazoa > Arthropoda > Insecta > Diptera > Culicidae > Anopheles > Anopheles arabiensis. Next base: position 32,776,853 of record NC_053518.1, read on the forward strand.
CGGTTCCGTTGATTATAGACATTACACAGTGCACTAAATCGGCGCTCCTGCTTTGAGATTCCCCCAGGCCACCCAGGAACTACACTGGCGTCCTACCGACTGACCCCGTCCCTCACGGTGGTTCCTGGGGGCTACGGAAGAAGGAAGTATCGATTTCGGGCACGGTAAAGACCCTTAAACTGGAAAATGGGTTGGGTGTGGTTCCTTGCAAGAAATGGCCCGTCTGCGCCCTGCGTCTTCTCTTTTACGGAAAATGGCCAATGGTCAGAAATCATCCGACTCATGATTACGGGCTTCCCCGGTAAATGGTTTACGAGCTACTACCCAGCTACCCGTTGAACAGCGATGATGGCGGACGGAGAAGGTTTTGGAGGGTCCTTTCCGGATAATCGACCATCGACTCCACCACCACCATTCGGGGGAAAGAAAAATCCTATCCATCCGTCGATGAAACATCAATTTTTGCAACGGCCCTGGCTCCTCCTCTGGTCTATTCATTCACTGCGCGAACCGTCAGTCCTGCACCCGCACGGCAAGATGGGTGCAGTTGGGGTATAAAAGGCGTCCAGGGGAAATAAGCATTACACAAACAAACAAATACACGCACGCACAACTACACCAGGATATTTCAGCAGGAAAAAAAGAGGAGGAAAAAAGGGAAGATCCTTTCCAGTCAATTACATCAATTTATACCGACCGATATGTTCGGGAATGACGAGAGAGCACACGGCGCCGATGGGAAGGTAGCAGTGTGCCGTATTTTGGGTCCGTAAAATGGCAAACCGACCATTAAAAGCCTCCACCATCATGGTGGGGATACCTTTGCTATTGGACTACCAAGCTGCAGTAGCAATGAGACTGTTCGTTTTGCCTTCTAGCTTTGGTTTGAAAAATTGAACGATGGACCTGGCTTGGCATGTGAAAAGGGCGAACAACGACCAAAGGTAAACACTGAGTCGCACACGTTACGTATATCATTCTTGGGGTGCATGCTTGTTTTCCACATTTCGATTTCTTTAACAGATTTTTGTGTGTGTTTGTAAAAACTTTGAGCAAGATGGTAGTTTAATTCATTAGTAAAATCAATATTTGATTCAAAACCATCAGCTGACGCTTTCAACCGGCCAAAGGGAATGAGATAGTTTGCATTGATTGATGTATCGTGCAGCGGTTGATATTTCATTCTGAAGAGGTTGAATGAACCTTTCGGAGAACGTGTTTGCATTTAGTTGGTATCGACTTAATAAATTGAATTTAGTTTTTAATTATGAAGCCATAATTGTGTGTGATCAGATAAATAAGCAAACAAAGTGTAATTATTACGTAGCATTGCACTTTATGAATGACAATTATTGTTAAAAGCATGGGTAAAAAACCTTCATTTCATGGTGGAAATTTGCTGGGCCCCATAAATCAAGCTTTTGATTGACATTTAACCGTACACCGCAGAGTTGGCCCCATGGTGTTGTGGCTAAGTCATTCGCCTCGCACGCCACACGTCCTTGGTTGAAATCTTATCTGAACCAACGGGCCTCATCACGCCTGTAGCTCCATAATATATGTACGCGTTTCAAGGTGAAGAAAAAAAGGATCTCTGACCCTGAATATATAAAAGAAAACAGACTGTTAAAAAGGAGGTGTGCTTAAATGTATATATGAATGTGATTTAATTAAAACAATAAGGAAAATAAATATAAATCAAACAAATTATTTGCGCACAACCCCCTCGGTCACATATTTGCAATTCAAATCCCTCCGCGCAATTGGGTCGAGATGTTGCGTGGATAAATATTTTCTTTGATTTTATCACCTGAATGAAACTAGAACAAGTTCTACAGTAACAAAGAATCATGCAAGAAGTTACATAATATTCCAGCTTTTAAAGCCTTAAGTATTATATCAATGTTTCATTAAAGGGTCCATGATTCTTTGATAAGTAATACCTTCTCATCGAGACTTGATTACATCAAAAACGCTTCTGCTAGTGCTCGCTGACCGTTTAAAATAATCAAAACTAACCACACCAATTTACATGCAACATTAAAACCAATGCAATCAGCAAACAATTTTAGCTTAATTTTCTCAATCATTTCTGAAACGACATGCTCAACCCACCTACTATCTCCCCCCTTCTTTTCGATAATCCTTCTTAGGACCTTGATGCAAAGGAAACCAAAGAAAAGGTGTCTGTCCCGCTCCATGACTAAGCTTGTCTCCCGTCGGTGGGCTCAGTGTGCTTCCACCAAATAGGAACCACCACCACCAGCCCAGCTTAATAAATGATGATGACTGGACGTAACCTGGACGGTACCCCAACCGACGGGTACGCGAAGGCCTGAAGTAACCGGCCCGTCCCGTTCTCGGCTAATGTAATCGCCAAAGGTACAGACATGATCGAGCATTAGGAATGAAACATTCTTCTCTCTTTTTTCTTTCTTTTTACCCAACAAGGATGTCCGAGTGGGGCAAGGATCAACTTCATTCGTGGTGGCACAAGAAGCGAGAAAGAAAGGCGCGCGCGAGCGCCCTCTATCTAAGGGTCGGTAACGTAATTACCAAAAATCAATACTCTCCTGTACGCAGAGCTCCGCCGTGGTGGTGAAGGATGTTAAGGAAGGGAAGTTTTGCATGAAACTGTGTACATGATTCCCGCTTTTTCCTTTCGCCACCCATCACGCCTCAAAACACTTGTACAAAAGCGTGTTTTGTTTGTCTGGCGGAGAGTGTTGTTGTGGTCGAGCTTCGCGAACTTTGCCATTTTTTTTTGCTTCTGCTACTGCTGCTGAGGCTTTCGGTCGAAGAAAAAGTGATTAAGGATGCAAACTATCATAAATCATGCGATGTTGATGATTAAATTAAATTACTTCAGGACCCATCCAGCGGTAGAGCAGTTCGAAGAGGGGCGGCAAGGCAGCGGCTCATAGCGCCGGGAGCAGCAGCACAAAAAAAACAAAAACCGGAGGCCCAGAGGTTTGGGGATCATTGATGATAATTTGAGCCATTTTTACCGCCCTCCTTCCACTTCCTCCCACTTCTTATCGGTCCCTTTCCCTTTTGGAGGATCTTTTATGCCTCGCACGTTTTCACGCTTACGGCCGGAGTTCGAGGCCGAGCGGAAAGGGGGACACAGTGTGGAACCAAATCCTGGCTGATTTCCTTGTAATGTAGAATAGCGCCGGGTGGTTCCACCCTGCACACACACACACAGTAGAAGTGCGAAACAATGTGGAGAGAAACTAAAGCGAAAGAGATCCCTTTTTTCGAGGCGGAATGTAATTTGCATACGGGGAAAATTATTAAAATCCCAAGGAAAAATCCCCGCTCTAACTAACTTAGGCTTCTAGCTAAGCGCTCTGATACACACAATCATCACCATCGTCATAGTGTGTTTATATGTAGGTTTGTGCGAGTAGGTTGTTTTGCCAAATGAAAAAAAAACATATCACACATCAAGCAGCACACACCAGCAGCCCCCGTTTAACACCCGCCACTTCGAGGGAGGGAATAGTTTAATAGAACAAAAAAAAAGTTACAGAAAAGCATTTTTCACGCACCAGCAATGCCGCCGGCGGTAATTTGATAAATTGTTCCACGTACTCTGCCGGAGCGACAATCGTTTTAATCGGGTGAAAAGTTTTAATATTCCAACCATTCCAACCATCCTGTGTGTGCGCGCGGGCAGTGCTATTGTTTTGCGTGGGGATGGAAATTAAAACTAAATGAATACATACGCTGGCTTGCAATACATAAGTGAACAATACACAGGGAACACAGTGGTAGGGTAGGCGAAAACGATTGCGGAGAAGCGTAATGATTAAAACTACCTGGAATAGGGTCCCCGTTAATACGAAACCATAGAGGGAGCAAAATTAGTTAATTCTGCGAATTTTTAAAGTTCCTTTCTCCGAAGGTGTTAATTTGTGCTTTATAGCTACCATGATAAAAGGGTAATTTTATATTATCGGAGTGTTATATAATGTCATATAAAGCAGTGATTAAATATAGCCTGAAAATAAGCATCTACCTCCATTTGATTTGATTTTATATTTTCTATACAACTACTAATATATGAGTTTTAATGCTTCAATCGATACGTAATTGCCTTTCTAAAATAAAATCATAACATAATTTCAAATAAAATCCAACTCCCACTTGTGGGCTTGGCTTTCAGTGACTTATTGATTCCCCCCCATAGCAGGATAGTCAATCTTACGTATGGCGGCGCGGTCTATTTGGGGATTGAACCCATGACGGGCATGTTGTTAAGTCGTACGAGTTGACGACTGTACTACGTGACCGTCTCATGCTATGATTATTTGTGTTTAATTATCTTAAAATATATTAAAAGCCTAATAAATGAGCTTAGTTTAATAAATATACTAATCATTCATTTGGTGCATATAACATAACATTTCGCTATAAATTCCAAAACATATAACATATACATGGTTATATTTGTCGCAGGTCCACTGAAATTCGCGATCCTTTCTGTCTTAAGTCCCTTTATTGTTGCTGGGTCCGTTCCGTAATGGAATATGTCTGTATCATCTGGTCTCCTCTCCAAGTATCTCTGCTCCAAAGGATTGAGAGGATCCAGAAACGTTTTACGAGGATTGTATTTCGTAGGTCGCTGGGTCATCACTCTATTCCGCTTCATTCTTGCGACGATAGATGCATTCTATTAGGCCTTGCTAAGATGGAGCACCGCCTCTCGGTCGCTCAGGCTTCTTTCGTTGCTGGAATATTGCTCAATACGATTGATACTCCTTCCCTTCTGTCGCGTTTACATTTGTATGGGCCTTGTCGCACCTTATGTTATCGTTTTCGTCTCCAGTTACCTATATGTCGTACACGTTTTGCTCGCAATGAGCCTTTTGTAAGAGCTATGTCGTCTTTTAATAGTACTTCAGATCTGTTTGATTTCAACCTATCCTATCCACCTTTCTTCCGGCCTCTTCTTACTCCCGAATAATTGTACACTTTAGTCAGTAAGATCTATTGCTGTGACCCAACGTGGCAATCAACGAGCAATTAATTTAAATAAATAAATATAAACAAACAAAAAGCTTTTATGGATACCTAAAATGTTACTTGCCTACGAATATTAACAATATGTATCATTTAAATTTCCAAGGATTGTTGTTGTACTGGTTTTCCCAAATACGTTTAAGTCTTTTTGGTGCCTAATTGACTTTAAAACAATTAATAAACCGTGAAATATCCACACACAAATAATGAGAAACTATGTTCAATCATGTCTTCTTCACACATGCAGAAGGGTCCAGTTGAGAATTTGATACGGATCTGACCGTGTGAGGAACCTTACGCTTTAACCACTCGACCACGGCAGCACTCCAGAGAACCTGACATACGAAAGGGTATAGATGTTGTCTGCAAAATTGTGCTCTACCAGTACTAAAACCTTTCAAAAACTCGTAGAAAAAATGTAATCTATTTGATTCTGTCTGCTACACATTACAGCGTGTGTAGCAAAAAGCACTGTCAAATTAATCTCATTTCATTTAAAACAAGCGCATTAAAAAGCTGACTACTACTTCACTTTTATCACCACCCGTTGTCGGCATGGTGGTGCAAAATGTGTGTGTGGGTCTGTGTGTGCAAACTTTCATTCCTAGCACAAACCTCAACAAACCGGCGACGTGCTGGGCGAGATTTTTATTGCTGCAAAACGAGGTTCCCCGGGTTCGTTTTTATCCTTTTTTTACCGCCTAGAAGTGCAAATGATTCTATCCTCTCAACTACCACATGGTAGAGGGGAGTGGGAGGTGGGAGCAGAATTGTGCGTAGTAAAAATGAAGTGCAAAAAATCTCCACTCCACACTAACCAGCCCCCTCCTCCCATTCGCCGTAGCAAAACGGCAAAAGTTGTAACGGAACATTGCTCATGTAATTATTTCCGTTGTGCGTTCTCTACACTTCTGCACTCGGCAAAAGCCTGCAAAATATGCCAACGAGCCTTGACGGGCCGAGTGACGACGGTGGTGGTGGTGTCGGTTTTAGGACTTCTTCTTGTACTGCCAAGGCACGGCACTATTTTGCGCTTGTGCATTCACCTCCACGGTTTGCATACATCGCAATTGTCGACGCGCCACGTGTCGCCTGGGTCCGTGGGGTGGAGGAAAGTAAGCTGCGTTCTGGTGTGCGATGTGTGTGTGTGAGTGTCCTTCTTTTCAACAAACCACTGAGCCAGTCGACAACACAAAACATTGAAGATGATTCAGCCTTTCTTGCGGCAAATGTGCGTGTGCAGTTGAGTAAAAGTCAGTGGTTTTTCACCAACGTAAAAAAGAGAGTGGCGGCTTTTCACCAAACCCCATAACACACACACACACTTTCTTGCAGGCGGAACGATGCATATTTGTTTGTTGCTGTTGTGTGTTGGTGTTTCACTGGTGCCTCGGGTAATTATCGGCTTCGTACCGGGAAGGTTTCAGTTTCCACACCGACCCAAACACACAATAGTCAGCCGAGAGCGGGAAGCGAAAAAAAACATGCATGTAATGTGTGGCGAGGGAAGCATGGTACAGTGCACTGTATGGAAAAAAGCACACACGCACACGGGCCGGAAAAGTTGACAAATTGGTCGAGGAAAACCCACCACCGACCACCGAAGAAACGAATAGTGGTGCCATTCTGGGGAAACCCTCCAGAGTGTATGTGTGCGTCGCTCTCTCTCTCGAAGTGCTCGAGGAAATCACACACGCACAACAACTTTTAAATACACACACATACACACATACTCGTCTGCAAGTCCCTTGTTTTTCTTTTCCCATTTATTTTGCCTTTTCCCTCCCCCCGAGAAGGATTCTTGCCGACACGTCCGTGTGACGGTTGTGTGCACAACCCTGGGTGCAATTGCAACCGGGCCGGGCATTTGCACTTGGCAGGATGCCTTGCGGGAGTGGGTAGCAGCAGCAGCAGCGGTTTTTGCAGTGAGCATAATAAAAACACGTGCAGGCATTAATTTGGAACGCAAAGGGGCCACGAGAGGGCCCACGACGCCACCGCCACCGTTAAAAAGGTGCGAAGTTTTCGGTTTCAAAACTCATTACGCTCGAAGCAAAACAGGAAGGTATGGGCAGAGCGGCAGGGCGGAGAGCGGAGAGTGGATGTCATAAAAATTGGTCAGCTTCTATAGGGCTTTGCAATCCCTTCCATCCGCTTGGTAATGCTGTTTTGGGATGGAAGGCATTCTTGCTGCTTTAAGTACGCCCAAAAAACGGGTTTCCACAAACGGGTTCATCTCCTAAGCGTTGAAATCTTTCCACACACCTCACGCTCTCGAAACGTCAATTATTTTTGATTTGCTACGTGCGTGTGTGTTTGTTTTTTCTGTCTCTCTCTCTTTACTCACTATGCTTTCTTTCCTCTCGAGTATGTAAATACAGAAATTAGCATACAAACACACAAGTTTGGCATTTCGTTATCTTTTGTCTTTTGCTGGCTTGAGGGAGTGTTCTTCGTTTTTTTTTGGTGACATTCTGGGATGCATTTCTGCAAATGTGCTTTTAAGGGATAATGCACTTACAATTTGCATTGTAAACATCAGGAAGGTTGGTTCTGAATTGCCGAATTCCATTATTTCTTATCCATTGCAAAGATATAAGCGTAAGTTAAGTACACAAGCTACGAACAACTTGTAACATTTCCCATCCGAATGGCTCATTTTGATAAAGCAATGACTTGTCAAGGTGCTATCCATGAATTACGTTACGCTCGCTGGAGGGAGACGATACTTTCTAGCGTTAGGGTCATTTATATACAGTCGTTGTCGCTGAATTTTTACTCTAAGGCACCTATTTTTGTTAGTACAAAAAATACTTTAAAAATCGTGTAATTAATTTTTTTTTGTTAAAAAAACTGATGAAATTTTCAACCTATATGCTACACCTATAACTACGTGACAAATGTTGTCACTTCATGAAAATGTACAGCAACAGGCAAAACAATTTAAAAAAAATCAATGAATCAAATTATTAATTTATTAGTTGTAATTGAATAATTCTGGAATACAGTTTCATACATCAGGCTACTTTTATGTAAATAAAATATTCGACTTACAGTTAAAAATTGCTACCGTAGAGACAAAACTTGATACGCTTTATCACTAAGGAATACCACCTTACAGCCAGCAAATGTGACACGCAATCAAAAACTTATGTCTTAGAGACAAAATAAGGTAAGTTGGAGCCTTAAATAATCGGCAACGACTCTAAAAGGAAGAGAAGCTTCGAAATGTTGTCGAATAACATTGGATAAGATGGTCAAAAAAAATTGTGATAATAATTGTGTTATGATTGAGAGAGAGAAAGAGAGAGAAAAAGAGAAAAAAAGAGAGAGAGAGAGAGAGAGAGAGAGAGAGAGAGAGAGAGGAAAAGAAAAAGCGAGAGAGTTCTACATATAAATCGTTTTCTTTGCGTTACGAGTAGTTATTAGTGCGACGCAGTTTAAAATGATAAATTCATTGCGTTACGCGATTTATGAATGATCCCTAAGCTATGTATGTGTATTTCATCTTTCATCAAGTCCTTCACAAACTACAATGCTCCTTTTTAACGTCACAATGTTTTGCTGTATTTTCCAACAAATAAGACTTATTGGCTCAATTGTAGTTTTCTACTAATTTCTAAATATTTCTTGTACCTGGCAGACTTCTTAGAGGAAAATCCTTGTTCCCACTACCAAAACTCTTTCACTCAATTTTACACCTTTAAAGTGTGTGTGTGTTAATTGTGAGTGCGTTCTGCATTTGCATACATGTGTGCCCTACACGAAAAGGGACAACTGAAAGCAAGGCAAACAACAACAACTGGGGTAACAAATACACAAAACATACTGCAGGAGAAGAGCACACTGGCAGGGCACCAGGAGAGGGTAAAGAGAGAGAGAGTGAGAGAGAGGTGGGGAGCTTACGAAACAAAAAAGGTGTGAAAAGGTACTTTTCGTACGGTGCGCAAATACGAAAACAGACACACAAAAACCCACGGAGCCATTTCCCATCTCGTTTGCCCGTGGGGAGTCGCCGGCAGTCCAATCCGGCCAGGCCGGCCGATCGGTTGGCTGGTTGGGTTGGCCGCCCTTCTCGCAAGCCACATGCAGCAGGGAACGAGGTGCAGCAGGAGAAGAATGTCACAGGCACACCAAGAAAGAAATCCGATATGGAGAACTTGGTCTAAAACAAAGCGAAGAGAATAAAAAAAACCTCTTCTAAGCGCGTTACGCATTTCGCACACAAAAACAAGGGGGGATTGTTTCTTTTCATTCACTTTTTTCTCTCTCTTGCTCTTTCGTCACATACGCACACATACACCAGGAAAAACAACAAGCGTCAAGGGTCAAGGGAGGCAAGCGAAACCTGCGAAACCGATCAACCCGAGCCCCGGGATGTGACGGAAGGCGAAACAAACGAGGCACACTCGCTTGCACATTATGCGCTTTTTTCCCCATTTTCTCTGCCTTTGCGTGCGTGTGTGTGTGTGTATGCATTTTTTGTGTGCATCCACAAAATGCATTCGTCGGTAATGCACCGCGCGTCAAATCATGCAGCAACAAGAGTGGAAAAAGGGGGGAGAGAGAGAGAGAGCGAGAAAGGGGTTGAAAATGAAGCAGCAAGATGATGGAAAACCGATGCGTGCAAATGTGCCTATTTTTGTATGTGTGTGTGTGTGTGTGTGTGTGTGTGTGTGTGTGTGTGTGTGTGTGTGTGTGTGTGTGTGTGTGTGTGTGTGTGTGTGTGTGTGTGTGTGTGTGTGTGTGGGCGGGGCCGACAGGAGTTTAGAGAATGGGGGGAGGAGGAATATTACGAAGAAAAAGAAGAAGCGCAGTAGTAGAGAAAAAAATAGAGCTAAAGACCGAGGGAAAAGCGTAAAACAAAAGAGAGCCCAACACCGAGGGAGGTATAGATCGCCCAGTTAAGGCTCGTTTGAACATGGAGAGCGTGGAAAACGGGGGCTGGTGATGTGGTATTTGAGGGGGTAGGAAGGGTGTTAGAAGTACATGAGCAGCCGAGGCGAAGAGGGGTCTGTAATTCGATCCTCTCACTGCAGTTTTTTTTTCTTTCTTCTTTCTTTTTCTGTACGCTTGTGTGCGTCGGACGAGAGTTTATCTTTTCGCCTTTTCGCCCTCACACACCGGCACACCGGGGTAAGTGAAAATGAGTTTCATAGGTTAAAGCTTACACGGGCGAGAGAAGGGGGAAGGGGAGGAGGAAAGTGCATGGTTTTACCACAACCCTATCCCTGCTTCTCCCCCTCCCAAAGTGCATATCCTCACACTCGTGCCGTCCGTGTTGTGTGGGGGCAGTTTTTAATCTTCTTTCGCCGCTTCCTCACTTTAAATTTTGCACTTTTGCACAACACACACACAGACACATGGACACGTATGGTCACAGAAATGGCAAAAAAAGGGAGGCGATCTGAGCAGGGACAGACGAGTCAAAGGACGGATGCGTACGTCGGTAGTGCGAACTTTGCATGATTGAAGGTGATGCGGTCGGGTAAAGCCTTGCTGCTGCTGCTGCTGCTGCTTGGGCACTTTGCGCATGAAATGGAACACGCCGTGCTTTGCTGCTGCCAGAAATCGGGAACCAGAAATGAGGGAACCCACTTCTCCAATTTAAAATATTGTATTTCATCATCATTTGAGCACCGGTGGATTGTGTGTGTGTTCGTCGATTTTTTGTTTTCTGTTTCGTTTTGGTCCGTCCGGCAACAAATGTGCCAAATGTGTGTGTGGGGGGACCGAAGGACAGAGTGCTAAATAGTGCGTTGGCAGTTGTGGCGTTTGTGTTGGGGAAGGATAATCGATGCTTTTCGAAGGCATGGTACGGCATTGAAAAGGCTGTGTAACAAAATAGGTAGGATGCAGTTGCTAAATATGGTATCGCTTAAGTAGGGTTTTATAACAAGACTTGTATCTTGTGGTATTGTAAGAATTTCAAGCACCAATTTGCTAACCCATTTCAGGCGATTCATCATGCACCTTTACATGCGATCGTAGGTCACTACACGCAAAAAGGTAGTAAATATACCAAGAAACGGTTTATTTGGTGTCTTTCTATGCCTATGCCCTATCAATAAATTAAAATAAATCCAGTTTATCCGATATAAAAACACAACGTAGAGAGTTTATACGATCATAATTGGTGCCGTGACCAGGATCATGCGAAAAATTATTTTTTGAAGCTTTTTCCGCGTTGTTACTCTTTTTTATGCGTTGAGTATTCATTCCCTGTGTGTAAAGTTTTGTGTCAAAAGGTCAAAGCTCAATCATAGTTTGACAGTCTTTGAATAGTTTGGTATCAATTTTTAACATCGAATGTCAATGTTTGCCTCTAAGGCTCCAAAAGTTTTGCTTGGCTGTATACATCTTCTCTTTTGTGGCATTTGTTTAGGTAAAAGTATTTTACTTAGCTTATGAAACTGGGTGATTCCTTTATGAGTCATGTAATAAAATCCACAATGAAATTGATGGTTGAGGTTTGTTTGTTTAAACAGTTTATAGAGGCTTTGGCTCTTGCGGAGTTATTTCGTCTCTTAAATAGTTGAGGTATTCTTATGTATGAATTTAATTATTTAACGAGGACATGGAACGCATTTAAAAGATAGAAAAGTGTATAGTTTTATTCAGAAGGAATGTCTTGCTGCATTGTTAGAGATTAAGTTTCAGCTATAAGTCTTAAAAATTCATTACACTTATTTCAAATTATCATTATAAAAGCTTGTAAGAGCAAAATTAAGCAAGCGATGGAGGTAGAAACTGATGCAATTAGTTAAAAATAGCGATGGAAAAGCAAAATATAGCCACTATTCCTGCTATGAAACAAAAACTATAATCGATCTTTCAAAACAAAAGGACAATTCTAGAAGTTGTGCTAAATTTACATTTTCGATGTTTTGGCAAAAAGCGGCAGAAACCACAAAACAGTTACTTTACAGGGAGGGTCCCCGTGAGCGTTTCTTGGCCGGTTTTCGGAGCATCAATTATTTAAAAACCGCAAAAACGCCATAAAACAACACAATGCCACTGATGTACCACAGCTGGTTCAAAGCATTTCCCTTCCAATATCGTCGAAAGCTCGGCGCGTAGAAGGCTTTCGTTATTAAGGACAAATTTCCAATAACAAACCCAAAACCAAACTCTTCTCACCCAACGCACAAATCCGTTTCGTGACGTCTTGCCATGCAAAAAACAATAAAATTCTCCTTCCAGCCGTGCTGCTCGCGAAGCTAAATCAAAACCCGCGATCCGGATGACCTGGTAAAGATGGATGGATTGTCCCGGTTCTGGCGGGTGCCCGCTGATTTGCACACAATATACCCCTCCTGATAGCTACAGCACCCGGTCATGAGAGGTCCGTGGCCACACGGATGGACACAAACACACACCCAGCGAGTCTTCCATCGTTTCATCCGCTTTGTTTTCGCTCGCTCGGGGGCTTGGAGGTCACGCGGAAAAAACTTCGATTTTGATGGAACTACAAACGAATCAAACATTTGCTCCCACAGCGAACGTATCCATCGCGTGGCTGCATTGATTGAAACCACCGGGACACAGACAATTTGCAACCAAAAGCCGGCCGTGGCAGTGGTGGTGGTGTCTTGCGCGGGTCCCACAGTAGCCACCGGTGCCACCGTAGCCAAACGAACCGTCCAAAAATGGGAAGCCAGTGTAGTACGTTGATAAAAATTGTCACAGCGCAGGGTTGAGGTAGAACAAATGAAAAGAAAAGAAAAATATAAAAACAAACAACAGCAAACAAAACAAAAGCAAAACCAGGAATTCAGAAAACGTTTCGCTCATTTTTCGCCCATATCTATAGGTTCTCGCGCGCGCACACAAAAGGGCTCTTGCTGACCAGCGGTTCGATTCGGTTTCGTTACGAGTTCGAACGATCGAGATAGAAGACGGCTGGCGTTGTGAGTGCGAAACGAGCAGGAGGGAAACGTACGCGGCCCTCTACCGTAAAAGGACTTCCGTGGCATTGTTTCGCCGGATTCGCGAGGACTTTTGCACCGGTGGGTTTTTGTTTGTGATGGTCTCTCTCTATCTCTGTCTCTTCTGAAGCGTGGAGGCTTGGCTGCCTTTCTAGCTTTGTAAGAAAGACAAAAATGCAATGTCATTCCAACTTGCAATGTGGTGTAAAAAAGTATAAAGTATAAAGTATAAAGTATAAAGTATAAAGTATAAAGTATAAAGTATAAAGTATAAAGTATAAAGTATAAAGTATAAAGTATAAAGTATAAAGTATAAAGTATAAAGTATAAAGTATAAAGTATAAAGTATAAAGTATAAAGTATAAAGTATAAAGTATAAAGTATAAAGTATAAAGTATAAAGTATAAAGTATAAAGTATAAAGTATAAAGTATAAAGTATAAAGTATAAAGTATAAAGTATAAAGTATAAAGTATAAAGTATAAAGTATAAAGTATAAAGTATAAAGTATAAAGTATAAAGTATAATTAATTAAATTATAATTAAATTATAAATTTCATACTTCAAATGATGCAATAAATTCACCTCGCTCTGTTTGCAAGCACACGCTACACACGAAAGGCAAATGGAACGCGGAATGTGCTTTCGCCCTCCAAATGCTATAGCACTTTATTTGTCCTCGCGAAGAAATGCACCACCACGCCCGGAATTGGACACACACTAACGCGTTTGCCCTTGAGAGGCCGTCTTGCAATTGCACTTGTGTTCTCTTTTTGTTTTCGGGGCGACGATATTTCTCACAAAAAAAGTCAAAATCACGCAACGACGCTGGCGACGCTGTCAAAACGATTATCGCGCCTTCGACTCTGATGTGCCTTCTTCACCTCGCTCGCTGAAAAGACACGCTGAAGACTCGGTGACGCGCAACGATGCGAGATGAAGTCGAAAATTAAGTGCAACACTTTCCATTATTGGATTTAATGCTTCGGTGAGTGGCAGTGGCCGTTGCTTTTGTTTTTTGTTTTTGCTGTGCTTTTGGGGTGTTTTGACGTCCCTCCACATCTTCGGCAAGGTAAAAGCTTGCTTCCCGATTTCTTTTGCAGGGGGGAGTTTTCAAGCAATCCATCCCCAAAACCGCACACCACATGCCGTACCGTTGCACATTTTTGTCCGCTCAACCCAGGACGGTTCCTCCGGCGGGAATGTATTTTCCAATTATTTGTGAGAAAAGCGTGCGCGCGCTGCTCTCGTGGAACTTGTCCCGATGGCAACGCACGGTAGCAGTTATTCAACCCCCTTAATAATGGTACACAAAAATAATAGTAACAAAATATTTACTGTCCCACCGGTCCCCTCTTTCGGGCATAATTCCATCCCAAACCTCCATCGAGCCCTCTCGATGGCCCCGATTGACGCTACCATAAAACACCAACAACACCGGGAGGTTGATGCCGGCTCGGAGCCTTGGACAGGCGAAAGGGGGCACAAAACCCCAAACCACAGCGTCGAACAACGATGTGCCGGCTTCACGGTGGCATAGGTTGCTGGCCCCAAAATTGGCCTAATTGGCATTCCCATTCTAGGTTTTCGGTGCTAAGAAGTGAACACGACACACAAAAAAACAAAATCGCTCCGCTCTCGACCTCGACAACTCTCCACCGGGCCACCCAAAAGCGGGAGATAATTAGGGCACACGGAAGGACTTCGCATTTTTCCACCTTCATCGCCTCCCAGGAAAAACCACACCGTGTCACAGAGGCGGTATTTGGTATGGCGGGCAGGTAAAATATCCACCGCCGAGGTTGTTGTCGAGGTGACAGCCAGTAGCAGCAGCAGCAGCTCCAGAGATCCAGAAGTCATCCGCTAGCTGACGGTTTCGTCAGCCATCTGACAGGAATGTGATGGTTGGTTTTGCGATCGCGCGAGCTAAATCTGGTGTCGCAAAGAGCGGCCGAAACAATAGAGGGGGGAGGGAGAGGGTTGGAGCAAAAGTTTTTGGGCGGATCGGTTTCGACGGCACACGGTTTTGCGTTGCTGTAACGCAATCGTTTGCTGTCGGTTTTTGAAAATGTCAATCACTGTTTGCCGGCGTGGGCCAGTGTTCTTGCATCCATAACCAGCACACAACAAGCGCTGATGATGCGTCAATGCTCAACGAGGGGAGCAGGCATGCAGGGTAGGTAAACACTAATTGGCGACATCTAGTCATCCTGGCCTGGTTTTGCTGATGAGCTATCGCCGCTAGAGCGAGCTGCTAGAGCTCGATGGGAAACCATATATTTAGATGTAGTTCCAGCAGCAATTCGCTGGAAATTGTTTGCTCGTTTTTGATTATCCTGTTTTCTACGGAAATCAAGCACTACACTATATATCGCTAGCACTGGTGTGTTGTGGAATGTTTGTTGAAATGTGAAAATTCATATGTTAGGAACTAATAAACAGATCCCAGATTCGGACATACCTCACCGAATGAACGGGTATTTGCCTTTCATGCCCACCAGTTTGTGCTATCACCAGTGTTTGAGTGACGTTGATTGTAGTTACAAATCCTATTGTTGTAGGGAATTTGGTTGCAAATGACTCTGTCTAGATCAAATTTTATTGGAAATATCCCCTTCCCCCCTCACAAAGCTATTGGAATTCAATAGAAAACAAACAAGATCTTTGAGGATTCTGTAAAGGGTAAAACAAGTTCTCTTTTGTAATCAGAAAATTCCGAATGTGGTATGGATTTAGTGTTTATTGTGCTGGTATTGAGAATTCCTCAAAATATTTGTATGTCTTGCTCAGAGAAGTGGAACCAGAGCAAGGCGAGAATTTGTATGGTTGGAAAATTGGCTCATAGATTATAAAGCTCTATTTACATGACCCTATCAATTTGAACAATTGTGAGTATCTCCAAGGCTTTATTACACGTCATATATTTCAAGTCATAGAATACGTTACAAGCAGGGAGCGTGAGCAGATAAATTGAAGCATTTTTTCCCCAATTTTGATGAAAAAGATCTACTACCATTTTCGATTTGAGGTCATATTCACCCTAAAAAAATGCTAAAATATGTAAACATCAATCGAATAATAACTGATTCTTCAGTGGATAGCTCTAGTTTCTACAGAAATTGAACTCTTTCTGCATGGTATACAAGAATTGCATTACCTTTCTACCGTAGCTTAGGTTATCGAAGAAGTTAAGGTATAATTATTAAGAAGTTGTCGTATAATAAACAATAAAGGATAATTATCTGAATTTTGGATCATTTTGTGTTCTTTGTTTTATATTTCAAGCAGGATAATAATGAAATATCGTTATGCTTCAAATTAAGGACAGCTTCAAATTACGGATATTTGGCATGTTTTTATTGAAAATCTTCATATCTAAGCACTGGTCATACAGCTATTTTTTTTAATAATGCAAATAATGTATTAGAATAAATTAAAAATGTGTCTGACCGCTTGTTGAATCTGATGCCGCAGTAAATAAATATTTTTTGTCGGTTAGTTAGGACCACCAAAGGCTTTCTGAGCAGTTTTGCTACAAACCCACGCCAGTGTTATTTCTTCGATAATTCCTTTTCAACGCGTCCAGGTGCATTGATGTACATCGATATCTATAGTGGAAGTAGTTATCAACACGAAAACAATAGTGTTTTATCATAGGGTAGTCTGAGCTTCATAAAAACATTTATTAAATTCTGTCCAGAATTCGAAGCAAGATTTTTTATCTTGTTTTTAATTCCGGACAGCCGAAGTAAATTGTGATTAATTGTATAAACATATCTTTTTAGATAGTGATTATAACTAGAAAACAACGATATTACAAGATGTATGTGACAAATGCATTGATGGCCGTACGAGAAAGACCGTCAATTCGCGTAACAGTTCTTCGGTTCTATTCATCTACAATTTAAGTATCCAGATCTTAAAACAAGTTAAAACTAAACAGGTGTAGTGTGCGTGTAAATTTGAAGGTTATTAAAGAAATTTTGAGGCTGTCCAGAATATGAATCAAAACGTCTGTAATATGATACATGAGCTCGAAACTGTCCGGAATATGAATCAAAATACCGTGGCAGTTTCATGATATTTTGCAATGTTTTGAGTATTATTGGAAAAAATTATTAAAATTATTGGAAATCTTTATTTTTTTCTCAATGTAGAAGGTTTGCTTTAGTTAAGTGTTGGGCTTAAGATGTTTGAACGATTAAAATTGAATAAGTTAGAAAATATTAAATGCCAAAAACGACTTAAATGTCCGTAATTCGAAGCAGTACAGTATATAGCAAAACGGCTTTTTTGGACTGTTCATCCTGAATATAAAAAAATATATATCCAAGAATAGGAAAATTCTTATAGATTTGGACGCTATCAACATTGTTGAAAAAAAGAGTTTAATAAAAGGTGACATGTAATTTTGCTTATAATTATTCAAAACCATGCTGTAATATTAAGCTTTAGTCTCAACGGATCCAACATTTATATCAAATTCAAACTTCAAAAATTTTTTAATATTCTTCAATCTAACCCTAATTACAGCTTAAAAGAGCCTAGGAAAAGGTGAAAGTGCCTCAGTTGACGAAATTATACTACTAGCGTGCCTTAAAGCAAAGATCCTCTGGAGCATTATTCTCAGATCCTAGTAAAACACATAAAAAGGTGATTCTGTCGTGAATTTCTCACAATTTTCCATAGTTTTTGTTTCTTATTCCTGTTTTGTCACACGTCTATCGCGCTGAATAAATGAGTTATGGGGTTAGGGAACTCTCCCTCCTGCAAACTGCCACTAAGCAATCCTTCGTTGATTAAGCAAAGGCGACGGTCGTTACAAATCGTTAAAGTAACGCAACAACAACCAAAAATCGTACCCAATTCCGTTCATTCTTCATTGCCACCTTTGATTGATTTGCGATAATGTCATCAATTGTTTTACGACCACCATCAACCGATGGAACGGGGCAACAAGGCGTAACCGAGTGAACGGGGTCCTTCCACGAGAGTGTCGTAAAATATTTTTACCAACCACTATTCATTCACACAGTTTAGTTTCACAGACGAGGGGCAGTGAAAATGAGGTACACAAAACGTCCGCTGCAAATAAATTGCCAAAACTGCCAGCCCAAAAAACAAAAAAGCAGAAACTTCCGGCAGGAGCGCGTAATGGCGGGCGCTCCCACAAGGCGCAAAAAGGAAAAGTGAAGAAGCGAAACGGAACATAACTTTCCTAATCATCGGACGCAGTAAAGTTGTGGTTGCGTTTTGCACACCCTGTACGGATGTGGAAAACTATTCCCCTTCACTTGTAGCAAAAAAAAGAACCAAAAAACACCCAACGGCGAACTTGCACACACTTTAAATTAAGAAAACCGCAAAGCTTCCAAATTGATTGCCTTCCACCATGTTGTTTGTAATTCGAATAATTTTGAACTGCTTGGTTGGTTGTTTGTTTTTTTTCTCTTGAGAAGCAAAAAAATACACAAGAACATGCAAGCACATAAACCATTAACCCTAGAGTCGTAAAAGTTTGGCAATCTCTTTTTGTGTGTGTGCAAAACTGCAAACAAACAAACATACTCCCCCCGAAAAAAAGCGTAAAAACTTCATCAACGAAACTCTTAACACCGAGCAGCATCGATCTGCTTTGACGTGTGGATACGGGTTTTTTGTTTGAGTCGTTCTTGTCGCGCAGTCCACTCGTCTTAATGCTTGTTTAAGTTAAGAAGTTAAGGCTCTCCCCAAAAAAATAAGAACAGACGGCAACAAAATCACCCCAAGAAGAGTCACGTTAGACCCCGTCTTGGCACCCGGCATGTGTGTTTGGGCACTGGTCAATGCGTTTCTGTGCGCCGTTTGGTATGGGGTGGCTTGAATTTGTCAGTTTTGCTAATTGTGAAATATTTCCTTCGGCACGCAATCTGCCCCGAAGCACTTGGGTGCGGGACACACTGACGCCGGGCCTGTGCTCTCTCTCTCTGGGACACTGCCGTCTTAAGGAGCTGCAAATGAATGATGAAGTAGCACGAATTCGGCTGCAAAATGTGCAGAAGGCAGAAGGAAATGTGCAGCAAGAGTGGAAAACAAACTACCACCCCTTGACGACGGCACACACTTAAGTACATTGCGCACACGCACCACATACAGCATACAAGTCGAGGAAGGCCGGCCGGAAACGGGTGGAAAGGAACGGACGGTTAAGTGTTAATGTAAGTAGCGTTTGAGCGCAAGAAAAAAAAAGTTAAAACAACCGGCTGAGGTAGTGGAAGGCAGAAAAAGCGAAACAAACACCGTAAATGAGCTCGAAGAGAGAAGTCGACAAAAATGTGAGAAAATGTGTTTTTGCGCCATTAATTCTCAAGCCAAGGACCCACTGGTTCGTTTGCGGAAGTGTTGTCTACCCTTGTGTACAATGTGTGTATGGCTGTGTGTGTTAATGTCCTGTTGATGATGTTACTTGATTAACTTTCTTCTATTCCTTCGCTCACTGCAATTCACCGATCGAGGTGTCCTTTCTTGCTTTCTGTAAGGGCGGCTTCTTTTCTTTACTCTCTCTCGCTCTCTTTCTACTGCATCTTTCGTTGATTGTACACTTAATTTTGCCATTATTCACAATAATTAGCAAACCGTTTCTCCCTTTCGCCATTTGTGTCCCTTTATGATGAGTAGGGCCGTGTGTGTATCAGTTAAGATCGGTTTATTTACCCGCGCCACCAAACAAAAACCGATCATTTTGGCCGATAGTAGTAGCAGTCCCCAACAGCAAAAGGTTGTCCCAAATTGTCACAACCCAAAAACCCAGGCGGCAAAATGCTGGGGAACGGGAAAAGATGATAGTAGAAGAGGTCCCCGCACAGCAGCACAGAACGCCGCACAAACCAATTTTCGGACCGCTCGGTTTCCGTGTCAACAATGGTTCGCGCTCCCTTTAATTAAATTACCAACACGGCAAACGATCCTTCCACTCTCTCTCTCTGTCTCTCGGTGCGCGCGCCGGCCGATCCTTTCGTATGGCTGCACACTTCCCATCTTTACCCAGCAAAAGGCAAAAGGGGTCCGATGATCGCCGTTGCTGCCGCTGCTTTTCGCTTTCGTTTGAAGAAACAAGCGCGCATAATTACAAATTGCACCTTTTTCGGCATTTCTTCTTTCAAGGCAGACGACGCGCACCGGGGAGGGGCAGGGTGGTGTGTCATTGGTGTTGCTTTGCGATGCGTGATGCGGGGACGCGCGCACGTGATAAGGGTGGCCCGGGAAGGTGCGAATTGCGGAGCCAGCGCTGCTCGGTAGGCGCGAGATCGGTAGGGTCTGAAAGACCCAACAGGCCCTTTGCTGTTTTCGCGTTTGTCGGTGCATCTTTCTGGCCAACTCGCTCTCTCTCTCTCTTCACCCAACTCGGATAGGCACGAAGATGCCGCGGGGGACGGTTGGACACTTTCCGCCGCAGATTATTGGTTTGGGCGAATAGGGCCGGGCCGGGGAAGAACCTTGTTAGCTTCGATCGAGTTACTCCCGCCGAAAGCGTCGCTCGGAAAAGGCATGCGTAAAAGGGTTTGGATGGACGAAAAATTTGCTTGCCGTGTTCGCACGGCACTGTGCAATGTGATGCAGAGAACAGTGAAGGATGGGAAAAAGGGCAAATCATGGAAAGCAATAAAAGTTAAAAAAAAACATCATAAACTGTATTAGGAATTCAATGAGTAATTTGTGTGAAGAAGGTATTGAAATAATGATTGAAATTATTTTTTGTATACTTTGTAATGTTGTAATGTTGTTGGGTAATTTGTTAAAATATTTTAGTTTTTTTTTAATCAATGCATTACTTTTACTGTTTTATCTATTTCTTTTTCGTACTTTACATTTAGTTTGCTTTGTTAGGGATTTCAGTGTTGCTTTATTCGCCCTTATTTCGCCTATTTAAGGTGCTGAAATGACTTTCCTTCGTTTTCCTTTTTTCTTCTTCTTTTTATATTAATTATTAATATTTTTTATACTTGTAAGAGCAAATCCCTTTTACTGAGGCTCAACAAGAGGATACACTGTTGAGATGCTATTGGTTTCGCCCGATCAGCACTGTACACTTGCAGGACTGTCTCACATCCTCCAGGACTGCCCAATTTGCTTCCCTTTCAACCGAACGCCCCCCCCCCCCTTACCACCCTACCGCACGTAGGGACGGCTGATGATCGATGGCGAAAAGAACCGAAGGTAACATAATCAGCGTTAACCACCTCCTCTCTTCGGTGGAGTTTTGTTTCTTTTTAATGCCGTCCCGCACGGTTTGCTGCCCGCTCCAGCAGCTCCGAGGATCCTGGAGCACTGGAGATCCTGCGCCCAGCTAGACCGACTTATATTGCACCGGTACCAGCATGTCAGAAGAGGTAGGCAGAGCAAAAAGGCAAAAGGTGAGTACTTTTAGGCATATTTTACCCTGCTTGTGTGCCTCAGCAACCGAAACGATCGCCGTACGGTTGGTGGAGATCGTCCTAGGGGGGTTTTTCGAACACTTTTTGGACGGAAAAAAGACAACCAAGAGTATCCACACAACACCAACGAACAGACGCATCGGTTCCCAGTTTCCGGACGGAAGGCAACAAAGCACTAAACCGTAGAAACTCGTTTACTTTTTGGGATGCACGTCGTGCAGGAGTGAAATGAGACAACCCCCAAGGAGGAGGCCACTGCTTTGTGCTGATTGCAACCGGACCGTGGTGCACTTGGGGTGGGCATCTCCCCAAGAATCAACCCACCCCAAGAAATGAGGGGAAGAAATAATTTAGGAGAGAAAATCGACATTTGATATCTTCTCGTTTCGCGCTTTTCGGTCTCGTTATTCAATTACTCTTCGTTGACTGTCGAATGTTGGTGGGCGATGGTGAAAGAAGAACCCCGAAGGTAACGCAACCCAACCCGAAAGGACCGTGTCCCGTGGACGGAACGCAAATGAATGCCGCACGCCATCCCGCGTGTCACCGCTGTCCGACCGACAAGAAGGAAGACAGGTACGGACAAAGGCAGTTGTTAGCATGCCCCTTGTCCCTCCGGTTTGTGGCTTCATCGAACGCAGGACGCAGTCCACAGCACCGAACCACAATTTGTCTTGCTTTTATTTTGGGGTGCGTGTGGCGCAAACGATTTTCACACCACCGCCGCCAATTCGGAGTCTGCACCGATGCAACTTCGTCCATGTGTGGGTCCGGTACGGGCTTGCGGCAAAAAAAGGTGCGCAAAACGGATATTGACAACCGTACCCATCGTGTCCCGACCGTGCTGCTTGCCGGTCAAGCGAGAAGACGAGCACACACACACACACACACACAGCCAGCACAGACACGGTCTGTCAAGTAAAGGTGAAATATGAGTTCCGTCCCGTCGTCGCCGGGCCACAACACCCATGCGCCTGGTCGTCGTCTTGTCGTCCTGTCGCTTCGTAGCGTCCGCCCAAATCCTTTTGATCCCGACCGCGTGACCATTCACGCCAGCAGGATAAAAAGGAAAGAACGAGGTCCGGGAAGCAAAAAAAGAAAAACCTGCCACATCTGAGGATCTTCTTGGTGGATATCGTTCGGCTAACATTGTTGATGGTTGATTGCATTTGCACTGCCCCGCATTTGGGTCAATGGCGATTGGTGTGAAGTGATCTCTGGGGGGTGTAGGAATAAATCCCACAATTTTGTGCTTCAATCGGGAGGTTGGTTTTTTTTTTGGGAAGAAATCCTCCGTAAATTGTGTCAGTGGAAGCACAATCACACTTAAGATCACACATCGGAACGATCAAAGGTTCGGTGCGAGATTGTGCCGTTCATTGCAGGTCACTTTACTCTCGGTTGGGAAGAGCAATTAATGAGGGCTTCAGTGCGTGGGAGAGTTTGTGGTTTGTAAATCCATCCCTTAATAGAACCATCAAAGCAGCGTCATAGTCCAGCAAGTCCTTCGGACGATGTATCAATCACCAACAATAAGGATTCCCCTACTTGATGTTTCCTCTTTTGAAAAGTTCTACGATAGCTTGAACGGACAACAGGTTGCATTGAACAAGAACTTAACGATTATTGAAAACTAATTGTTAGGAATAGAGGTAGGGCATCGTAACAAAAAGAACGAACAGATGACAGATACTTTCATTCGATTGAGAGCTTCGAATTCCGAGTTCCAATTCATTTTCCCGATTTTTAATTGTGTGTGTTTTTCTCACACTGACATTTTAGGACATCTCTTTAATGCCTTCATTACTTACATACTCTAAAAAAAATAATTATTCATTTAAAAATCATGAAGAATCCCAACCCGACCTCACAATTACGTTCTGATTCAATTGTTGAAATCGATATTAATTTACTTGTTCGTTGGTGACCTATTTTGTGGTTATTACTCCTCTTTTGTTTTTCGAAGCAAGAGTAAATACTGACTGATTTTGTACTTTTATATACATTTTGTTTAGACAGGCTAGAATTAGAACATAGAATTCCTTAGATAACTGTCTTTAGATTCTTCTTTTTACATTTCTCAGTTACTATATGAAATTGATAAACTAATTTTATTTTATGGAATTACCGATTGATTTAATTCATCAAATTGGCTCAAATCAAATATCTAATGACATTCATTATTTTTAGCAACAAAAATAGCCTGTTTTATGGAGGTAAGAATTAAGCAAATCACAATTTTACAGGTGTAGCTTGAAGTTACAGTAAATAAAAAGCATATGAAAAGGAACATTATGTTATCTGTATCTATTGTTTTTTAATACTTGTAAGATCAAAACCCTTATGCTGAGGCCTCAAAAAAGGATTAACTGTTGAGATGCTATTGGTTTCGCCCGATCAGCACTGTACACGAGCAGTACATTGTTATTGAGTAAATGATCGCATGCTGGAGTAGCTCGGTGGTGGTCTGATCCATACATGCGTTGGCTCCTACAAGGCCGAACATAATCGATTCTCAAACAAACCATTCTCCCGTAGTAAGAGGACTTTACTATTTGGCGGCGTGATACTTAAAGCTTCGAAAGCCTGTATAAACGACCGATGTTCATACTTTACGTTGTTATGCCAAGTAGCATGTGAAGATAAATCCCAAAAATATAATAAACTAAAGTAAGAAATTGGCTCATTCATTATTTAACATTCGTTTGCTAACGATTGAGTACAATTTAAGAATCTATAAATAAGTAATTTATCAATTACAGGCAACTAAAAACAGATAAAAAATATAAATTGTCACACAAATTGAAAAAGTTAGTGAATAGTTAGTCAAAAATATAAATAATCAATTTATATAATTAGTGCTTTTAATTAAACATTCACCGCAGAAATATTGCTCAAAATTCTCACCTGTTCCTTCGACGCTTTTCCAAACCGCAGGATCGCCGTCGCTTGTGATACATCGCTTCCGGAACAACAACAAAAAATGCAACACTCTGCGCTTCAGGAAACTTTGCTTCGGATACTAGACAGGGGTTTATTCGTATTTCAGCATTGGTTGTAACGAGCGTTTTCTCCGCCAGCGGCGGCAACAAGCAACAAGTTCTCTAGGCAAGAAGCAAACCTATATCACTACACTCTTAATACGTGTCCCGGGCACAACGGCACAAGGACACCAATATATCGCTCTAACCTTCCGGAACTTCTCTGAAGACTACTACAGCAGCGGGCGTGAGGGAGTTTCCTCCAGTCCGATATTAACACTTTCATTACACCTTTATCATTGCGTTGGGTTGGCAACGCTGCTCCAAGCGGGTTCGTTTTGCTGCGCTCTCGGGCCTGCCATGCAATCACAAATCAATGTCCATGCCAACGTCCTCCAGCGTTGGCCCGTTTGTCCGGGACATTACAATCAGGTGAAGAACGCTCTTTTTTTGTTGCTTCCTATGTATGTGTGTGTGTGCGGGGCACTCTGCTCATCCTGCTGCTGTCCGCGCAAGGCGCAATCTCCGCGCGTGCTATGGAAGCGGAATGAAAGTTTCCCATTTTCCCGGCACCGTTGGTGGTTTCTCTGCACAACCACGACGATGACGATGATGATGGCATTTGGGAGGCCAGCAAAAAGCCGGAGCCTGGGACAGTTGTTGTTTTTTTTTTTATTATTGCTGCACGCACACCACCACATCCGTGTTCCCGCGGTGTCATCTTCGCGGTGTACCGGAACCGCCCGGCTGGGAAGGACACCACACCAAGGCGCACGACAGTTTTCATTGAAGTGGTTGCTTTCGTGGGTCTCTGATGTTCGATTTCAATCTCGCTCGCAGCGGGTGGTTCACCCATAACACAGGCACATACAGTCCATCGTAAAAGAGGGGGGGAGCAACCTCGAAAAGGATTCGCGATTTGTGGTCGCAGTAAAAGTATGCGAAACTTACTCCACCAATCCTTTCGTTTGCTAGCTGAAGCGTGGTAGGATGTCATTGCGGCTTTGGGATGAGAACGGTAGCGCGGGACGGGATGTGTCAATAGCAGAAGTGCACTAGCACTTCCGGTGTACGTTCGCCAGTGTGCGCCATTCTTTGATCCTATACGGCACCCGACCCGACGTTGTGTCGCTATCCTTTACAAGCGATTCTAACTTTTACTTGCAGCTCCAGGTTTTACTTGCTATCGAATGACAGCAACCTGGGTTTTGTTCCGTCGGCTGTCGGTGTCCGTCCTGATCCGTCCGGGGTCAAATAATATTTTGTCTCCTGGAGCGGGGTAAATAGCAGCAATAATAACGATAACGTTTAACGACAATCGTTGCCATGACCGGCACAGCACAGCACTGGCATGAACCGCAGAAGTGATATTGTGATGACCGCATGGGAATGCTCGGGTCGCTGTGGGACTGGAACAGAGCCGGAAGTGTCACGTCCAACCACAGTGCCGGTGCTGCTGGGTGCATTTTATTGTGCAGGATTGCATCCACAGTATTGCGAGTGTTTGTGCAGCGTATACTGATTTCTTCGTACTGATTACGTATGTTTGTTTTTGAGCACATCGAGAGAGTATTTTGAGCTTTTAGGAGCAGTTAAATTGAAGCTTTTAAGTCAATGATTAATCTCCAATTACTGCCAGCAGTGTTAAACACTGGTGTCTTGCATAGGAAGACGAAACTTTCGAAAGGAACCAATTGCTCCGAAACACTATTCTAGTTTGCTTACTGTTAGTTTGATTAAAAGATTAAATAACAAAACACTGGAAGGAATAGGCGTTGTCGGACGAAATGGGTAACGATGGGGTGAAAGCTCGCTTGCTCTCTACCCTCCCCCTCTAACCAGTGATGGCTACTGATGGGGCGGCAGCTCCTTTGGCCGCCGGTGCTTTGCTTTGGTTTGAGGCCGGTCCCATACGTTTTGGAGTTCCGCCGGCTGTCGGTTGCTTCTGTAGCTGCTCACGCTCCTTCAAGTACTGATGGATGGCGGCAAACTTTTGCTGCCGGGCGAGCTGCAACGGTGTGTAGCCGTCCTGATTCGCGATCGTACAGTCGGCACCGGCCGCTACCAGCTGCTTCACGATCGGCAGATGGCCGAACATGACGGCGGCATGCAAGGCCGTCTCTCCGTTCGCTAGCCGGCCCAGATTCGGGCGGAATTTGAGCAGCTCCTGCACCACCGCACTGTGTCCCTTGTGGGCCGCCTTGAACAGGGCCGTCGCTCCATCCTGTTGGACGCAGAGCACAGGCATTTGAATGAGTTGGAGTTTTTCAAAGGTGATGGTGTTTGGTTACTTACACATCGTACAGCATCCACCACGGCGCCATTGTGGAGCAGTATCTTGACGACGTGATCGTGGCCCATCTGGGCCGCTATCCAGAGTGGTGTGGCGCCATCATTGCGCGGTGCATCCGGGTTCGCACCGGCGGCTAGCAGGAGCTTCAGCACCAAGCTGTGGCCGTTCTGTGCCGCTATGAAGAGGGGTGTCGCTCGGTCCTGTGGAAAGGAAGAGGAAAGGAGTATGATCATGACCTGTAATTATAAAGTTCAGAAGTATTTCTACATGGAAATATGGGGAATAGTCATTTTGAAGCTGTTGTGTAGGATATTCCGTTTGTCTTCAGTGAATTTTTTGAACATCTTTGTAACAAATAGACATTCGGATCACTAAACGTCGGAATTTGGTCATCATTTTGGATGTTGTAAATATTGAATTCTGTGGAAGATCCTGATGTGGAAGATCAGAGAAATCATCAAGTGATCGAGGAAGCCGCCAATAAGATACATCTTACGGAACTATAAACTTAAATGTCCTAAACATTGACTCGAATTCTGCGCAAGAATCAATTGTCACTGAGCTCGATAGTTAAATCAAGAATTGAAGAATAGACATCATGTTTTTCGAGAATTTCTGAAGATTTTCTGATTGCCTTCTATGAACATTTGAGCTTTCTCTGAAATGGATTTAAAACATTCAGCTCCCTTGCGTACTCATCAGCAGGAAACAAGAGTGATCGCGTAACACGGGAAGTCCACCTGTGGAACACTTTTATAGTACCATCACTTTGGATATCATAAACATCTTCCGACATTCGGTGGAACAACTAATGCATGCCCGTCGTCTTGGGAGGGCTAGTTCAGAAGTTGCCAAAGCGTCCGCAAACGTTCGCGCACCGGTCGCATTAGCGGCAGAGGTTACGCTCCCACGACTTCTGAAGCAAAAAGGTGATGCCACCCGGACGACCGGTTCCGGGCGCAGGCAATCAGCAAACGACCCCCATCTAGCTAGAATCATTAGACGCCGCCACATTGACGGACGCATTTTTGTGGTTATTTATGCACGCGAAACCTAGTGCGGGCGGGCAACCACTCCGGCTCGGGTGTGACCTGCAACATTCTAGTGGTGAAAATTGCACAAGAAATGGCAATGCAGAGAGAGAGAGAGAGAGAGAGAGAGAGAAAAACAGACAGCGAGAACTCAACCGCCGAGGGAGTGTTTGGTAGTAAATCAACCAATTTACAGTTACGGACCTGACCTAAATCCCTTACCAAGAACTTATATAAATTACCCGACCCCGAAACCAAAAAAAAAAAACAACCTCACGCGGACAGCTGATGATGCAGATGCTGCAGGCCATGACCAGGAAGATGTATGCGCAGGGGTACCGCCGTGGGCTTCGGGCCCATCTCACAAACCGCCAACAGGGCAGGAGCGCGCACACACACACACACACACACACAGAAACCGCACAAGCTGCTTGCGGTGGTTGAATTGTCCAAAATAAGGGGGGCAGAACGGCGTGAACTATTTCTTGCCGGTTAGTCTCGGTACGTCCCTGCTAGTCTCTGAACCGCAAGCAAATTAATCCCGCGGGCGCCAAACAGCATAAAAAAACCTCAGAAAAGAGATGGGTTGAACTAAAAAAACGATGCACACCTTTTCAGTTCAAAACCTTTTCATAATTCTTGATGATTTTCGCTCGCGCGCAGGACCCACATCATCACGGTTGGTGCGTTGCCCTGCTCCTGCTGCTGCTGCTGCTGCTCGTTTTCTTAGGCACAGATCCCCTTTCCCTCGTCGTTGGCATTGGCATTGGGGAGCATCTTTTGATGGGTTTCTACGGCATGCATTTTTTTTTGTTGCACCATCCCATCCGAAGAGACCCCACGCCCGGCTGTATCCTTCGCTTGGTTGGTTACCGTAGCAACCCAAAACCCTTCTCGGAAGGAAGCGGGTAATCGGGCCAATTTTTCACTTTACCATCAACTTCCTTTTGGGGGATCGACCTACTTCCAACAGCAGTAAACGGTCACACACACATGCACCATCTCTAGCTCGTCAGGAATTTTAAGCCGAATCGTGAGTCTGTTGCAGAAGAAGAGACGACCAAACTGCAAAAAAAAACTACCCCACTAAGATTACATCTTTCACTCGAACTTTGGTGCTGCTCCTCCGATCGAATAAATCGGTCAAAGGAGTTATGCAACGGGCACGGGAGTTTTGGTTCGCTTTCGGGTGTAGAAGCTTTTACACAACACTCTTCGGCGGTGGTGGTGGTGCTGCGCCACAGGGCGAGAAGATGCGCCGGAATTTCGTAAACATCTGCATACGCGCCTCGGCAGCGGCACGACGGCATCAGAGAGTGGCAGAGAGTGCAATAAAAAAAGGTCACTTATCGTGTTTACAACCCTACACAGGCACGGAACGGCGGCCGTAGCGAGAATGATAGACATTTATGGATGGGTGGTAAATTGAGCATATGATGCTGATCGCAAACCAGGTGGCGGTGGTTTGGTCGTTAGTGTTAGCGTGCATGGTTGGTTGGGGTAAGTAAGTACTAATTTTAAGCTCCATAAATTTACGACCAGAGCGGCGGGTCATTGGAAGAATGTGCGGCATTTATGCGCAGCACTTCTTTTGTGGTTCTGGATTGTAAAATTTATTGGATTTGAACGTTTAGTTTGTCTGATGTATGGTTCCATGGTATTCATGTTACAAGCCGCATATTGAAAGAGAAGAAATTTAAACATTTTAATAACCTACTGATTAAAAAATAATAAGATCTATTCAAGGCAAAGTTTGAATAGATGTATAGCTTAGCGAAAGTAACTTGAATTTCAATAGAGAAAGAACTAGGTAGCAAAATATGGCAATCTTTGAACCCAGAATTTAAAAAAAAAAACATGGAACCTGACAGGTTGAAACCTTCGTAGTTAGATTATTCATCAGTTGACACCTCAAAAATTATAAAATAACAGCAATGTAGCAATGCAGAAATCATGTGGATATCCAGAAGTGCTCTGTAGAAGAAGCCGACGATATTCATCTTGGAGATCTTCATTTCGTCAAACCACTCAAAAAGACTGCAGATTAGAAATACTTCACTATACCAATCCAACCAACATTTTTCGAAAAATTATTCTACGTCTACGTCTTGGAGTATTTTCCAATTTCAAGATATGATTATGTTAACATGTTTTGCAAATAAAGCTGTTTTACATTTTATTTTTAGTTTTTGTTTGTATTTCACCCTTTAAAAACATTTCCAAATTGTAGAAAGAGAAGGATAATGGATTTAAAACGAGTCAATTTCCGAGAAATACACCTTCAAATTCCAGACTTCTTCACAACAATTGTGAGATTCATTCCGGGTATTGAAGGATCCCAAGCTGTTGCTATCCCCGGAACGAATGACGCACCTGTATCACTTGGGCAGCTGTCATTTTATGACACTTTCGCAAGAATTGAACCACTTCCCAGAAAATAATGAACCAAACTTCCGGGAAATAGTTCCGGGAAAGTACCATATGAAACCTTCACAACAAAAGTTGTGTCACGTGTGCCTTTTCGTGAAGTGAGAATTAAAATGTTGTCCTTCATAGTGTTAGAAGGGCTGAACGCTTCAAAAATCGGAATAATGGAATGTTGAACCAGCAAAGGGGGTTGAAGTGAACTAACACACTCTATGCAAACGAAGACATTTTTGTATTATTTATTGAGAGCCCCTTTCGTATTTGGAGCTGTTCTAAAGACTTCTCCCTCAACCAACTTGGACATCATACAGCAAATGGTTACCTAGATACTTTCCTTTCTTTAACTATTCCAATCATTTCCATGACATAAATTATCATCTACACCTGCGTCCATTCATCCACGTGGCAAGGAAACCTACAAACACACACACTCACGCGCGCACACAGGAGCACGTGTATGGCCACCCTACACCATTTCTATTCTGCGGGGAGCCATTTAGATCGCCGGAACGAAGAAATTGTGTCACTTAGCGAACAAACTGCCGGCTGAGTGTGGGAAGCCGGCGACCACCACCACCAGGTCGCCGGTCACCGGAGTTTTGGCTGCAATATCCTGACGCATTTGCCCCGTTGCCCAACTCCCGACCGTTTTTTTACGTTCTATTAAGCAAAATTTCCATTAAAATCTAAATTGTCCACATGCATCATTTATCTTCGTTTCATTAGAATTGTATAAGGTGGTGCAGCATGCCGCCGTGCGGCAGCGACGGCCATCGTCTGCTTGGTCTGCTCCAATGGCAGCGACGTCCCGCTTCCTTTTTTTGGCATTTCGGATCGGATTGCGTCTCAGAGTCGATCCGAAAGGCCTGGAAATTGGGATGGAATTATTTTATTCCCCGGCCATCGGCAGCAGCAGCAGCAGCCGAGCGGCAGGCCACTGTGGGATGGATGGCCCGGCAAACTAATTTCAGCTCATCTCTCCTGTCCTTTCTCACTCCCAACTAACTCTCCTCCGGAGCAGCACAGCATCATCATCACGGCCAAAACCATCGGAAATGAAATCCAATCCGATTTTTCCCTCACCTTATACCGCCATTGCGCGCCGTTGCCTAGAACACGGACGAAACCGTGTTTTTCGAAAACCGTTCCGAATGCAGAAGCACCAAACAACTTTAGAGGAGGGAGGGTTGCCCATTTTTCGCTTATGCTGGCCGTCG
This sequence comes from Anopheles arabiensis, assembly GCF_016920715.1. Classification (NCBI taxonomy): domain Eukaryota; kingdom Metazoa; phylum Arthropoda; class Insecta; order Diptera; family Culicidae; genus Anopheles; species Anopheles arabiensis. The sequence continues at coordinate 32,808,171 of NC_053518.1, forward strand.
TTCAAAAGTCATCGTTGATTACAATGTTCACGAGTTTTAACAAGGGTGCTGCGAAAGGAACACCGAGCCCGGGCAAGCAAATGATGCCCCTCTCCCGGATGCCTGCGGCAAACCTGGCATCGCTGGCCAAAACCCAAAAAAACACCCGGCACGAAAAGGCAGAAACGAAATGCTGTGGCAGTGGTGGCGGTGGTGGTACGCGCGTCTTAATCATGTAATAAACTCATAAACATCGTTGCTAAGAAACGGCTCGCCCGGTTCTCCCTCGGGGCCCTGTCGGGCTCGCACAAGAGCGTTTTCGGCAGAGCAGAAAACAGCGGAAACTATCGTAACTCGCTCTAACGACGAGCCGCTGCCGCCGCCGAAGTGTGTGCCCAAGAACTGAATTTTCGATTATGCTCTAACGCGACCGGGAAGGGTGAACGGTTGCGCCTAAGGAACAGAGAGAGAGAGAGAGAGAGAGAGAGAGAGAGAGAGAGAGAGAGAGAGAGAGAGAAAGAGAGAGAGAGAGAGAGAGAGAGAGAGAGCATGAAAGAAAACTACAAGGGAGCAAGGTAAACTATTTCACCATTTCGGATTATGGAGGAAATTTTTATGATTTGTGAACACAGCCGTCATCATCATCGTCGCCCATCGTTAACGGATTTCGGTGCTCTGGGACTGCCAACTACCCTCCCCAAAGGCACCAAGGCAGTTTTTAATGTCCAATTGTGCACAGAACCTTACAATCTCGCGATGAATTGGGCACAGAATTCGTTGCGAGCATTTTTATACAACCTTTCGCGAGTTGTCTGTATGTGTGCAGAGATTGATTGGATACGGGCATTGGGACTGGGGAACTGGACTATGGCATACGCACAGGCAATAAATGCATTTTTATGACGTTTCAATCAATGCATAGCGGGGTACTTTTTTCCTCTATCAAGCTCTTGTTATGACTGTGACTCATAGAATTGGATTAGATGAAGCTGGTAAAGGAAGTTTGCATTTGTATGCCTTGCCAACTGGTAGGGAAATATTTAATTTGTTTTATAGACCTTTAAAACTATTATTTACATTACTGACGGTACTTCGTAGGAAGTCCTTGGAAGTACCACGGCGGTCTTTTACACCGAGTGAGTCTTTTAATGCCTCACACTGTGTCTCTTTTATAGAAGAATATAGAAAAAGAACTCTAGTTGGTCTATATAATAGCTATTTCTTCAATAGATGTTCTTCATGCGTTGAGACAAATATTGTCAGCGAATTTCTATTATATGTCATTCAAAAAACAACTTATAGTTTTGTAAATGTTACACTATTTCTGAATCTTTTAAACACCTAGACATTTATCGAAATATGTAGGATACTTTCTAAACAATAAAAGCAAGAACTAGAGTTATGTTGACTACCATTACCCTCGTACCGTTTAAATTTTTTGAAGAACTACTCCTCTATCATGGTGTTTACATCTTTGGAGAGTTCCAAATTGCCATAAGAAGAAAACAAACAATTGGAAGTACACCTACGATAACTTGCACATATGTAAGACATTTGAAATCAAAATTTAGTTTTCAAGAGTATGCTAAAAAGGCTGGTTTGGTCGATAAAAGTTCTATTAAATTCATAAAAATACTGATACGACTGTTGCGAAAGTCATTTAAGAAAAGGAGATAATGTGGATATTTCTGCTGGGGAAAAAAATCACAAAATTAGTTTTTATTCCTTCCTTTGACTTGTGTGGTTGTAAGAGCCCGAAGCCGCATCCATCGGCTCTATTTATAGGGCACCTTAGCCCTATGCCCTATCCTGGTAAGCTGTCAGAAAAACCCTACAACAGTCACAAGCGTAAAAGATTTGTCCGGCTTTCTATTTGTAAACAAACGCTGTTCACAACAACGACCTAACAAAAAATGCACAAAGTCGTTATTCCAATGGGCGTTCCAATTCGTGGGCAAGATCGACTTGTGGATAAGATCACATTTTATCATTTAGGTATTTGATTTTACTGAATTTTGAACTATTTTTGATTAACAAATATGGTCGATTGGGATACACGTAGAACACATATTTGCGTCAATCATTAATTCAATAAACATAATTTCTACCAAGTTTTCCAACCAAAATGCAGGCCATATCTTTTAAATTTTTAATTAATAACATTGGTTAGAATGTCACATGCAAGGTCTTGGAACATCAGAACGATTCAGAATAATCAATCATATTGTAAATGATGATCACCAAGTAAAATCGCATGTATTTTTCGGCTCAAAGCTGGAATAGGCACTCCCATTATTGAGCTAAAAATATTTCAATTTTGATGAGACTTTACAAGGACTCCTCCAAAGGCGAGATCTTGGACAATATCAAGGATACGGTCAGAGAATAGCACATTTCCAGATAGACAACAAAGTGCTCCTAAAGAACGCTGTATTTGAGCCTCTTCTTGTATCCTTATTGATTAACATGTAATTCGCAGTTAACTGAAATATTATCCTTTCAGGAAACGAAACAAACCATTCCAGTTCAATTATTTGCACTGTATAAATTGTAAAAACATAATTTACAACCATTATGACTGCCAAAATAGTCATTATCTGCTATCCTTACATCAATTATTTCACATATTTTACTCACTCAATGCTACAACACTTCAAGAAACACCCTTCAACCCCCGGGTGGAAGCAAACAAGCGCAACCGGATGCAAAAAGGGGTACAACAATCTCGCCTGTCTTTCCAAACCAGATTTGCGTACCCATTTCCATCAGTACCCAACGCGGAAAAACTACACAAACCACACGATAAGTTTAGAGCCACCGCGTACACCCCATTTATCAAACGGACCATCATCATCATCATTTCCCGCTTTCAAACGCACCGAACCGCGCACCGCGCCTTCGTTACACACCTTTTGCGTAATCCTGCTTGTAATGCTACCCCCCGCCTACTCGAACCCTTCGCAAGACTCGTGACATGTTAATTACACCGACCTTCGCCCTCCCGCTCCCAATCGACTTTCTCTCCGGCGAGCTCGGCGTTTAGGTTGCTCAGCCGGATTCTATTTGTGCCGATGATTAATTTATGGATGGCGGAAAAACTCTAACGTGCACGTGTAGCAGCAGCAGCAGCATCACAAACTCACGGAGAAAGTGTTTTCAACGCAAGTGGCCACATGCGCCACTTCCCAAGGATCTGGGATCTCGACCGTGTGCACCACGAACCACCGCTGCAGCCGCCCCCAAATCATCATCGCGGAAGGAAAAACACGTCGTTTGCAATCTTTGGTTCCTTCTGCGACTCACTCACTCAGTAGATTCCAGGAGGCAGCGGGGGCAGAGTGGAGTTACAAATTATGGTAGCATATTTTATTTTGCTTCGCCGGTTTTTTGAATTTAATCTTCCAGCACAAACCTTCTCCGTCCCCAAAAGCATCCTGCCGCCGGCTGGGTGTTTGGGTGTGTGGCCGGCTGGCTGCTCCGGAAGCGCTGCTGTTAATCGGAAAGTTCTGAGCTGATGTCTGCCGTGTTCTGGCAGTTGCAGTCGGTGGGGAGTGAGGTGAAACAGGCAGTTCGTGGGTAACACCACGACGACGTGCAAAAGCAATTTTTGCCCATTAGGAGGACTTTAATGAAGTAGAACGTTAATTTTTAATACACTCACGCGTCCAGAACGAGAGAGAGAGGAGAGGAGCGGGCGAAAGAAGGCAAAACTGGCAGAAGAAGTACACAGCAACACACAGCTGGGAAGGAAGATTGAACGGTTCGATTTGGGATTGGGAGGCCCCCGCCCAATGTTCGACATGAACGCGCATCAAAAGCTGATACATAATCTTCGACATCGTTATCAGAACTTTCCCGACATTTCCTTAAGGTTATTTTCCTCGCCCGCTGCGTCGTTGTCCCGTGCACCAGGGCCGGCTAGAAGGGGAGAGATGTTCATCAGCAAACCAATACTTAAATGCTCGGTTGCTTTCGGGGAGTGGCTTTGGCAAGCAAAGGGAAGAAAGAGCAAGCTTGAATTCTACCACGGCACGGCGCTCATCAATTTTCCCATTCGATAGCGACCAGCATTATCTCCCCCACCGCTCGGCTTAAGACGTAGACGTTGAGCATCGGTTTTTATATGATCGGCTGGGCTGTGTGTACTGTTGCTCCTTCGTTCGCGGAAGGAGCATCGAAGAGAGAGAGATAGAGAGAAAGAAATAGAGGGAGAGCGAAAAGCCTCCGAAAAAAGGAGTAAATTAAACACCAATCATGATGCCACCGTCAGCCACGGCTTCGGGAGGAAGTTTGAAGGGAGAATAGCGTCCCGGCGGGAAGCGGAGCGGAAGTTTTGACGAGAAAATCCTTGATTGAATATAACGTCACCGCCGATGACGGGAATGAGGGTGCCGGGTGGATGGAGAAACATTTTCCCCAACCGATCTTCATTTTCCAAGGCAATATTCGATGGGAGAGAAGAGGAGAAGGTGAAAAAGAGTACGAAGAAGCGTCTTTTTTAAGTGAAAACAACACGCAGACGACCACCCCGCCAAATATCCCGCGCAAGGATGAAAGATATTGCGCGGAAGCCTTTGCCGGCCCCTGGCAGACAGTGCCGCCGCACTGCTTGGACCTGGCTCTTGGCGGAAGTAATCCGAGGTGAAATAATGAAAACTAATTACGGAACGCGGCGAACAAAACTTACCTTCATGCAGGCGTGCACGCTGGCACCGTGGCTTAGCAGCTCGCTCACCATGGCTTCGTGGCCGCCCTGGCAGGCAACGAACAGTGGCGTTCCGCCATCCTTTTTTTCAGTGCAAAAGCCGGAAAAGAAACGAAAAAAAACAAGGAACAACATTAAACACAACATCGTCACCGTCAGCAGGACACATCATTGTAAGAAAAATGGAGAGAGGAGAGACAACTAGGGGTGGGAAAAATGGAAAACATAAATGTGCTCTCCTGCCGTTCACCGGTGTAGTGTCACCGCTCGAAACAGGTGACCAAACAAGAGTTACGAAGGATTTAATTAAAGTGTTGGAAGGAAACAAAAAAAAACACAGTTGGAACAAAAATCTTTTTGCATGGAAGGAGGATGAAGAGGTGCAAAGTGCATTCTTTGCATAATATGTTGAATATTTGGATTTTTTTTTGCTTCGTTTTTACACGTTTTGCTTCCCTCAATGGCTATTCTAAAGAGCACCACACGCTGCTGTTAATTTACTTCGACAGTTTTAACAATGGTTTTTCATTTACGTTACATCCTGTTAGGTGCGAGCGTAAGGTTCGCGCAGAAAGCATAAGGGCTAAAAAAATGGTATTAAAATACTGACAGTTGATTATGCTTAGCAGCCATTAGTCATGCTTAAGGCAAAACATGATCCACATCTAGTTTTGTTTTTCATTGTATTGAATTGTTCTAACATTCAGAGTAAACAATGATTTCTTCTTCTCAAACGTCCAATTAGCCTCATAAACCTACAATTGCGTTCATAAAAATAGCAGTTCGTTTTAAATATATTTAAAAGACTTGTTAGCAGTAAGATAAATTTCATATATTCACTTTCTTATTTTTTTAAATACCAGTAACATACAATCTTACTAATTTGCATCCCTTTTTATTTTACTTTATTTTTATTTTCAAGTTATTTCAAAAAAGCTTCAAAAGGCTGTGTTCAAAATAATAGAAGTATTGAAAAAAAATATTAGAATTATACTTTTTTTAATTTAAATTGTGCTCAATAATTTTTTTTTTCGTGTAAATTCATAACATTATGTTCCTTTTTCATTTTTAACCATTAGTATCCTGAAGCATTTCCTTTATTTTTAATAACAGCAGCACACCTTGCCGGCATAGAATCAACTAATGACAGGCAACGGGAATCAGGTATAGCCTTCCATGAGTCTCGAACTACTTTCCATAAATCTTCCAAATTTCTAGGGTTAGCTTCAGAAACCGCGTATTTTATGTCCTTCCATAAATGCTCAATAGGATTGAGGTCTGGAGACTGCGCTGGCCACTCCATAACATCGATGTTATTCGCAATAAACCAAGACTTAGCTCGTTTGCTAGTGTGCTTAGGGTCATTGTCTTGTTGAAATACCCAATCTGGTGCCATTTCATTACCTGCAAAAAGCAGCATCACTTCTTCTAAAATTGCTATGTATCCATGTTGATCCATTATACCCGGTATGCGATAAATTGGACCAACACCATTGTACGAAAAACATCCCCAAACCATGAGTTTTGCTCCTCCGTGTTTAACTGTTTTTACAGTATACTGGGTGCGACAGGCAACCTTTGGTGGACGTCTTACATACTCTTGACGTCCTTTTGTGCCAAATAAAACTATTTTAGACTCATCAGTCCACAAAATGTTACGCCATTTCTCCTTGGGCCAAGCAACACGAAGCTTTGCAAATTTCAGTCGATTTGAAACATTTCGTTTTGTTAATAACGGTACTCTCCGAGGGCTTCGGCCTAGCAAGTTAGCTTCTATCAAACGTCTCCTAATAGTCACAGTGCTTACCGGTAGCTCAAGGTCATTTTTAATTTTTTTAGATGTTGTAAACGGATTTTTTTTAGCAAGTTTCGCGATGTTTCTATCGTCTCTCTTCGTAGTTTTTCGTTGTCTTCCTCTTGTCTCAGGTTTTGCTTCCCATTTTAAAGCATTACTTATCATTTTTGCTGAACATTGTAACGTATCCTGAATATCTTTATATGTTTTACCATTTGCTCTCATTCTTTTTATCAAATCTCTTTTCTCATCAGAGCAATGTTTACCTCGTCCCATTTCCTGTTGATTATTGAAATTTTTGTTGAACTAAGCGAACCATTGAATGATAATATTGAACTTACTATACGTTTTAAACACGTCTCAGCACGTAACACAGCAAAATAGCTACTTTTCTAGGCAACGAAACGATACTAACCGATCAAATGATAAGCACTGCTATTATAATGATCAACTGCAAACCTGTTTCAATAAGCCAACACGAGCCCCAGCCAATAGAAAGAGACGGGAATATAAATGTTAGTACTTCTTTGAAACGTGAGATGACACTTCTACATTCTCAGGTGATAAGAGATCAAATCGTAGATCATATATATACAAAAACCGGTGTCAGTATTCTAATGTGTGGCATACTGCTATTTTAATGAACACAATTGTAAATACTCGATTTAAATCCTAAATTATATCATTGAGTCATGAATGTCAAGTTTTGTCTCTCATTTATCAATTTGTGACAATTTTCAAGTTGAACGTGCAATTATGGGGTTTTTCTGCTATATGTCCTTAAATATCAATCAGAATATGGCTTATTGTACACCAAAAGAAGGGAAATTTAATGTTCACTTTCACTCGAGATGTACTCCGGACTTAAGGCATCCTATTTTTGATCTCTAAACACACCTTTTTTTGGCCCTAAGTTAACAATTTTCGACTCTTGTACAACCAATGACAAATTTACAACGCATTTGAGCAGATTTATGACAACTATAATTTGATTGTTTTGAGGAAAACTAGTCAAAAATTGAAGCCTTTGAGACAAAAATTGAAGCCTTTGAGACAAAAATTGACGCATAACCTCAAAATCCATCCTGTAGAGTGAAAAACAGGCGAGTTAGAGTCGTAATTAAGCGGCTCCATAACTCCATGAGCTAAAATTTAACAAAAAGACATCATTTTTGAGGCTATATTGAGTTAAAAACCTAACAGATTTAGCTAAAATCCTAGACTACACCTTGGAAATATAATACACAAACCCTTTTTCTTACAAACGGCACATCACGACGGGCTCTCTTTTAATCTACATGCCAAAGATTAAGCATAATATAAGATGCAATTACTGAATTCAACAACTTTTTGAAATACCTGATAGAAAAGGTTTTTTGTTTGCTACTTTTCTCTATCCTTTTCCTTGTTATTTTAATATCCATAACGTTAGCAAAATATTCTTCTCAATTGTGTGTGTGTGTTCCTTTCGAAAGAATGACGCTTCTCTAATTAATTCACACGGTACAATTGCTTCGGGTTTACTCTTTCTCCGAATAAAACAGTATTTGTTCATGCTCTTTCCCACTTCTAGCTTTATTAATACATATTGTGTTGTAAAATTGCTTGTCTCGCAGAGCGGACGTTCCAAACAGACAGATTTGTATATTATATTCATTTATTGTTTCCAACCTATTGATTTTACTATCCACCAAAGCAACACACTTGCCGGAAAGCAGCATATCGCCAGCGAAGGTACCGGGGTTAGATTTTATAGAAAAATTAATAAACCTGCCATCAAGATGGTTGCTTACCACGGACGAACAGTCGACGGGCGCCCCTGCCTTGAGCAGTATCCTGGCAACGTCCACGTAACCGCCCTGCGCAGCGAAGAACAGTGCCGTCGTACCGGTCTGAAAGTAAAGCGAAAGCGAAATCACAAGGTCCAGGTTAGTGCCGGGCTACAATACACAATACACTTTACACACAGCAGTGCTACCGGCCGCTGCTAGTGCGCTGCTTCTAACCAGTTGTGTAACCCCTGGCAACACTACTGACAAGCAAGCAAGCAGTAGTGTTGCTTCACGGTGAGTGCGTTTTTTGGAATCTGTCAAAGGTTAGGCTGGTCACAAAACACATCGAGAGCATGAACGATGACCGTATCCCTAGCGTCTCTGGGACGCTCGTCTCCCGAACGAAGGGACGCGGTTGGGAGTTTAATGTAAAAATTAATTTTTCCCATGGTAACCCTGTTAGATCTTTGTCATCTATCCTCACCCTTCAGGGCGCCCACTGGCAGTTCGAAAACTACTTCGCCTTGATGGACGGAACACACGCGTCCAACACCGGGGTACACTCTAGTTTGCTCCTGGTCTGTGTGTTCTCCCGAGCGTCCCCGAAAAGTGGGGTTACATTTTTATGTCTTTACGTGCTTTACACATTAGCAATTGGGTCGGTCGGTTGGTGGCCAGATGGGAGGTGTGCATGGTTGAAAGCAAATGAGATGAGACATTTCAATTTATGTTTAAACTTTTCTTCCATATCAAAACCACTAAACACTGGAATTATCATGCTTTACAGTATCACGGTACAGCATCACTGCCCCGAAGCAATAAACATCACACACTAAAACTCCTATAAGCTCACAACTCCAGTAGCGACGCCACGATTTCATTTTGCATCGATTTTTCCGACCATTTGTGTAACTACTTTTGTACAAATAATTCCAAAACTGGTTGTATCCTCCCGGCAACGTAATTTCATACATTTCTACCCGTATGGCCGAGCAGCAGCAGCAGCAGGGGCGGAGAGAACGTGAAAGAAATATTTCCCATTCAACAACAATCCATAAACTACCTTTCAATTGAAATGGATGCGCTTTCGGGTTTCGTTTCCTGCGCGGAATTAACCGGCAAGCGGCAAAGCGGAAAGCAGGACCACATTTCCTTTACCCGGGCCGGCCTGTTTTCCACACCCGTTATCATCACCGCAGACATAAGAGCTCGATATCCGGGCGTGTTCGGGCATATCCGGCGTAAAGCAATAGCTTCTTCTTCTTCTTCTTCTTTTTTTTTGGCGAAATTTCCCATTCGTACAGAACACACCAAAAATCCCGCTCTTGCCCTGAATGGGCCAAGAATGTTCCCATTACATTTTGCCCGAAAGCACTGGGGCACCAACCATTTTTTTTTGTATGCGGAAGGCAAGCAGTAATGTAAAGAGGATCCTCCTTTTAACTCATCGCTTTGGCGGCTAGCGAATATTATAATTTGTATCACGTTCCAGCCAGCCAAAGCTGTGCGCTGGCACAGGAAGCGGCGGCGATGTGGCAAAAGGCATTTTACTTACCACTCGGCGTGCATTCGGATCGGCACCCTGCTCCAGCAGCTCGATGACGCAAGCTGTATGTCCACCGGCGGCAGCCAGAATTAGCGGTGTGGTGTAGTCCTGCACGAAAAGGGAGAGAGAGAGAGGGAGTGAGACACCAGGAAACGAGAATATAGAGCAAAAATTAACAAAAACCAATGGCATGTCGCAGCGGCTATGGAAAGGATGTGAAGTGCGAAAAGTGGAAATTATTACGTCGAAAAATGTGCCAATAGTTTTGGCAGGGCGACGCACACGCTGGTAGTTAACGTACAGTAAGGGAAGCGTAATAGTGCAGCCAGTGGTCGGCAAGTTAGTTGAGCTTAGTGGTGGTGAACAAAAATGGTGTGAACAATAATAAACTGCAATCCTTTCTCACGGAAACTAAGAAAAGCGTGGAAATAATGGGGCCCTTCGCAATTAAAGTCAGTTTTTTGTATGGAGTTTGACAGTTGGAGGCTGAAAACATGTAAACACTCCTTACAAAACGACACATAAAACTAACCTGCAATTTTCAGTCTAAATTATTCTAGCCTCAAAGCTAAAACTAGATTCGAGTACCTGCTCGAAAAAAAATTCGAAGTGCATTAAAGAGATCTGGTAATGGAATCCAAAATTGAAGTGTATGTAGTCCACTTAGCTGGTCTCATGGTACAGTTGTCAACTCGCACGACTTAACAACATGCCCATCATGGGTTCAAGCCCCGAATGGACCGTGCCGCCATACGTAGGACTGACTATCCTACTATGAAGGGTAAACCAAAAAAGTCACTGAAAGCCAACCCCACAAGTGGGTACAGGCAGGCCTTGTCCTACAACGGTTGTAGAGCCAAAAAGAAAAAGAAGAAGAAGTCCAGGTGGTCTCAAAGCATGTTTTTATAATCAAATTTGAATGTCACTTTTAGACAGGATCTACAGAACAGGAACTTTTGTTCAAACAAGCTCTTTGGAGGCTTGACGAATACACAAAACACTCTTAAAATCTTCATTCATAAGCAGGAGCGATAAAAATCAGCCTTCTAAATTCATACACCTTGAGATAAGCACACCTGTATATTCTACTCACTTAGATAGCTGCTCGAAAACTGCTATACAATGGAAACAGCTGACAGGCTGAAATTTCAGCCTACGAACTTAAAACGGAAAGGGCCCCAATGTCAGAATGATGAACTACAGTAGAATAAAAAAAGGATACAATTGATTGACATCTTGATAGCCAACGCTTTCATTTTTAACAGCATTTACAGCAGCTATTGAAAGACAATTTTCCTCATTTTTCCTCTATTCAACAACTGTAATATAAAACAACAATTGAAAAAGGAATTGACAAGGCTCTCATTGATACTTAGTGCAAAGAGTACATACTTTCCAAAACCCAACAATAATAATTGAATTTTGAAAATGATAACTTTGAAACTCCGCCACTTGCCAATCCCTGATGCTGAGCAGGTCCAACAATTTTCATACATTATAGTAGCACCAGAACACAGGCAAAAAACGCCCTCCTCCCAACTTAACTCACAACTCCCGCTTAAGCAGCAAACTATTTATTATGGCATTTTCAATTTCCGTTCACACTTACAAATAAATCTCGCCGCCCAACTGGGTTTGCCGACAGTGACATCGATAGTGTCATCGCAGCCCACCCCGAAAACCCTTCCGCGTAGAGCGGAGCTCACGAGTCACCGAGCGAGGAATAGCATTAGCAGCGGGGAAAAGCCCCAGCTCGCTGTTAACGAAATTATGTCCATCGCCTTCGGTTGGGCTGAAATATATGCCTCCGAGCATAGGGGCGAGCAAAATGTGTCCTCGCCCCTCGCTGTCCACGGAGGCTTCTCGCACTCGATTTAATGATCAACGCCAACGCCCCCCGCTGTCGTCATGTACAAAATCACGCGCCGTCCTTACGCAGCCCACTTGTGTCGTACCCTGTATTCCCAGGACCGGGTGGCAGCGGTGGTCTTGAAATCACTTGAAGCATTTTAAGCATTTAAAAATGTAATCAGCACTCAGTTGCTGTATTTTTAGACCGAGCCAGGCATGGCACCAGTGGAAGTGTGTTTGTGCCAACTTGGTTCCTTCACAGGACGAAAGCCAAGGTTTTTTTTTTCACTTTTTCTCACTCTCTCAAACCCCAAGAAAGGTGAAGGAGTGCTCGCTTTAGGTACGTGGCGCGTTAAAGTGTGCCTCCGCACAAGTCACGACGTCATGAGGCCTGCCTGCCTGCCAACACCAAGTGGACACTGTGTAGCGCCGCCTGGGGTGGTTGCTTTTTCCACCATTTTTCGGAGGTGGTAGCCCAAAAATCGCAATAATAACTCAAGTGTCCTTCACCGGGGCATAACCCAGAGGGCGCACAACCCTCCCGTGCTGCCATCTACTCATAATCATCGTTGATGGGAGGAAGCAGTTTTCCTTCCCCCACTTTGTTCGTCCTTGGATAAGCAGATAAGAGGCTGCCTGGAGGGTTTTCGTGTCAGTTTCTACGGTTTTTAGGTTTTGGAGTTTTCTCCTGCATGCGCGCTCCTGCATTGCCGAAATTGTGTCACCAAATTGTGCTGTGAAGTTGATATGCGCACACGTGGGCATGATGAGGGAGCATGTTGGATTTTTTTCGGGGTTGTTGTTGGGATGCATTAAAATTTGAATACGAAGCGAAACCGAGACAGGAGGGTAATGCAATTACTCTCTGTCTGTATCCAGTTACATAGTTGCAGGAGGGCGTTTTATGCTTTGCTGGATTAAACAAACACAACATGACAGTTTTGGGGCTGGCGCCGTTGAAGAGCTCACGTCGATACTACTTGATGCACACGACCTGCCACAGACGACCCAGTAATCGTCTCGACTCGTGTGCTTCGCGCATCACTCAAGGACTTTCCAGGACTTTCGAGTAGCCAGGAACAGAGGGCACTAAAACCGTCGTCTCTTTTCCACCCGAGCGACGAGATTCAACGACCATTCTGGTCCAAAATTTGATAGAGTAGGCTACTACTTCCCTTTCCAGGGATGTCCACAAGAATTCTGGACGTCGGAAGCAAACCGACGGACGAGCGGATACAAGGGAAAGAAAAGCGGTTATCCACTTTCTAACTGGTTTTTACGATGTTTCCGCCTTCGCGCGCGCCCATAAGATCTTCACCGTTCACCGATTTCTCTTCCCCGGGCACAGAAACCCATCAAAAATACGCCTTCGCCGCTCTTTAATTTAATTATGTCCCTAAATCTTCCCGAAAGCACTTTTCATTACAGCTCCGGCACCATTCCAACTTCCTCTCCCACTCACTGCAGCACTCCAGAAGAAAAACCTCCATCCATTCCATACGTCATTGCGATCTTACGGCGAGGAAAAGCAACCCAGGACAATCGCCCAGATCTCGTCCGGCTAGATGTCCAGGGCTAGATGTCTCCTGCCGAAGCTTCCGCTTCCACTTGGCACACTGAACGGGAAGCAACCAGTCCGCTTAACGGTTTGCCGATGGTTTACGTTCTGTGTCACTTTGTGGAATAAATTAAAACCCTCCAATTTCTCCCCTCCCGATGCGCCATTATCCTTTTCCTTGAACGGCTAAATCAAATCTTTCTCCAAAGAATGTTCCTCGGTTTTGCGCTGGTAATAACTGAGACGAATCCCCGCGGCACGGGGGGGTGGTAAAGGAGACGAAGGGGACAGCTGGAGCTTGAATATCTGCCACCGAATTTGCCCTTTCTCTGTAAAAGGGCCGGGATCGGGGAAGTTTTACATTTGCGAGACAACGCGGTTCGGCGGGTCGGCCAAGTGAATAAATTTGACGATTTTTAAAATGATTGGAATTTCTACTCCTATAACTCTGGGCAGCTCGCGACCAAAGTGCACTGTGGGATTGTTCGAAGGACAAACTGTATGGTTGTGCCTTTATACTCATAGTTTTTCAGTCATAAAATGATTTAATACTGTTTTGATCTGTTAAAAGAACTCCTAATGTAAATGAAGATAACAGTTCCCAACAAGTTGTGACATCAAGATCCTTGTATTTCCAACTAGAAAGCCATCTTGAAGACAAATTCCTACATGTTTTGATGGAAATCGAAGTTACACTAATACTAATAATCATACTGTTTCTCAAGAGATGCAAGCATTTTGAGATTTCCATGAAAAAGGATCACATTTCCGTTCCAAAATCAAATTCCATATTGAAATCAACAACATTGCTTTTGCCACAGCAATGTCCCTGCGAATCCCACTGTGTCTAATAACGAAGAAATCACGACCCGGAAAAGTTGAATACTTATTATTTTTTCTTCGCGCTTTTCATTATCATCCTTTATCGCGCACGGGCATCGATGGCACACGGGCGGAACCGGGGCTAACCTCAATACCGCTTCAGGCGGACACGAAACCAACACCATTCGAGATTGTCTAATCACTCTTGAGCAGAAGTTTTGGTGGCCGGCCGAACTTTCACCTTCCGAAAACACACCACATTGGATCGCTTTCTTTGTGATGATCCTTCCTGATCGGGGGGTTATCCTTAGCAGCATAAAAAGGAGGTTGTTTTACGCGGTGGTTTGTAATAAAGTGTGAAAACGTTGGTGGAAAGTTTCGGGACGCGCGTTTTTTTATGACTCTAATTTTCTCACCTCATTCCCACTGCCGGTGGGAGCTTGTTGCTGGTTTCGCGGGAATATAGTACGATAGAAGACATAGCTCCAAACAGCAAGCAAATACCGAACAGGCTCGTGACCGATATTTAGCACAGTAATCGGCAGCTAAGCAATTAATTCGGAAACTCCACACCATGAAGCAGCTCATTCGCTTTGCAGTCAACATAAAGCATGATTTAAATGAGCTGTTAGGCAAAAGCCTTTGGCCGCACAACCCGCACAACCCCACAATACGTTTTTAATAAGTGAGAGCGCTGCTGGGAATGTTGCAAATGGCATAATTAAAATGGAGCATTCGCACTTTACTCCATGTCGCCGCGAACACACATATTTAGCGACTAATGAAGCTGCCTTTCATACGTTTGCGATGCGTTTTAATGGTGGAAACAAACGTTGCAAGCTGATGCGATTAGAATTCCAACCCATTTTCCGATTCTCCGAAACCACTCGATCCACCAGCACGTCAATTCACTTTACATTAGTCGGGAAATAGATGAATAAAGCAAAAAAAAACGCCACCGTGCGCCGGTAGTTACTAATTAATCCAGTATCAGTTTTCTCAATTACAGCTCATAATTTTGCCGGACCAAACCCCAGCCCCCTTTTGCCCGGGAACATTATTCTAACCCGACAAGACAAAAGCGGCTGTAAAACGGTGCAGAGCGCGGTAGCTGGAGAAAGCCCGGAAACTAGCCTGAACGGACCCGTAATATGTAATCCTTTCCGATGCCGTTCTCCGTAAGCCAAATGTCCCTCTCCTCTTCGTTGTCTCTCATCCAACCCGGAGCAGCAGCAGCAGCACCAGTTGGCTCGAAATACGATCAATCGGCGGAGGTTGAAAAACTTTGCTCGTCCGGTTGCCGACCGGGTCTCTCCGCTCTAATCTCTAATCCACTCGAAACCAACTCACACTGCTCACTTCACTTATTATTCCATTCCAAAAACTGGGCGGTTGTTCCGGCCCAGTCAGTGGAGCGCTTTTGATACGACAGGGATAGACACAAAGAGAGCAGGAGAGAGCCGAAGTTTCGGATACGGAAACGTATCAATTTAATTATATTTGATTTTCATTTGATTATGTTTGCCTTTGTTTTATCTCCTCACTTCAATCTGGCATTTTCGTGTCCATCTCCCGGCACCGGTTAACGCCGGGCCATGTCTCCCCTCCGTTTCCATCATCCTAGACAGTGGTGGGGGTTGGTTTCCCATGGCCAACCCCACAACTCGCATGGCCAGTGGTGGTACCAAATCCGTCAAGAATTGGACACGGTTCGGTGGTTCGCATGGCTTGGTCCCCGGGAGCTACCCGGCCAACTTAACTGCCCCCGGCAGGCGTATGTATCTGGAGCAGGGGCTAAACGAGTTATGATAATCATGCCATCATGCGCTACATCCTCTCACCGATGGGGTGGCAACACACACAAACACTGGAGGACTTCCCAAAAAAAAGAAGGAACAAACTGACACCCTACACCATGTTTCCCGGCCACGGGTTGGGGAAATATACGGAGTAGTTGGTGGTAGAAGTTTGACTTTGTGCCCATCCGTTTGGCTACCTCACACGAAGAGACGATCAGACAATGTGTGTTTTTTGGAAATGATCCATCTAGTTTTTGGGGCTAGCAGCCCAAGAAAAAATGTGAGATATTTCAATCACTCTAAAAAGTACACTGTTACTATCCCAATCGGGATGAATGTTGGGGTATAGGGCTATGAAGAGATAAAGGACTTCACTAATGTGATCAAGGTTTGTAGATAACGTCAACGAACGGGTCAAATTGGTACCGATATGGCGGACATTATATACAATAGATGGCTTAATAATCATTTTAGGGAAATTATGAAGAGATGTTTATACACATTGAGTATGTTATTGCTACAAGAGTATCCCTTAGTATGAAATTTTAGTTGTAAAACTATTAAAGGGGTTTAATGTTGACTTTGCAAGAGTTAACAACGTTCAACATAAAGTGCAGCAAATTAAAACACGTCTACATCAGTCGAGTTGGAATGTCATCACAATTAAGACAACTTCATCACTTGATATCACAATTGTAGCACAATATTTTACAACTCAGTATTGCTGTTTCAAAGAAGAATTCGACTAGAATCATAGTCACCGTTAACATGACTTTTTTGTGAGTTTTCAGTAGAGAATGCTTCCATACTGTTGCTCTAAAAACAACAAGGGGTTATCTATAAACTACGAAATTACGGGATTATCCATAAATTACGCCCAAAATTAGAATAAAGTTCAAGCATATAATTTATAATTTTTCTCGAAATTAAAGACAATGAACGCGAGCAAACAATCTCTTGTTTTATGTTTTTTGCAGCGTTAGTTCCGATTCTTAGATTCTTGCAAAGCCACAGCAAGCAGCCACTTGTGAAATGCTGTGCTCCAATTGGAATATCGCATGAGAACGCTCACCAGATCAACGCCGAATCAATGCAATAACATCTCCAAAATTCCAATACCAGAGTCTAGACTCCACTGCATTCCTGCACACAATAAGCATGCTCCCGTGCACACATCGGTCCCGGTACAAAGTAGCTAGAACATTGCACGTCCAGGCGCTGAGCTGCGCTGAGGTCCGAAATCCCACGGGATCGTTTATGCGAGCATTGGGGCGGACAGTATCTTATTATACAATCATCATATCTTGATAAGCGCATGCAAACATGCCTTCGCCATCGCAAACACACACACGTGCTGGCCCACAACCCTCTAAGTGCGAACCGTGATACCTCACAGCACCATTTCACCGTTCGCGTACGGACTGTGGTGGTACTGAAGGTTTAGAAAGCATTTAGAAGTGATCCCATTTGGTTGCGTGTTGCGTCCGGCCCACCTGCCCACCAGGATCGTTTCCCGATCCCCCACAGTCATGGCACAGTGTGAAGCGACGCGCGAACCGACACACGAACCGTATCTTCCCAAGCGTGCTTCTGCTACTCGCGTCCACAGGATGACGGCAATGATGATGATGATGAAATTGATAGCCCGATGATGTGTCCATCCAGTGCCTGGTTAGAGTGAACCAGGCGAACGGACGGGCTGAAGATCGTGCTCCGTTTGATAATCGAGCCATCATCTTCCCGGAAAAACTAGAGCAAAAAGCATATGTGTGTGTGTGTGTGTGTGTGTGTGTGTGTGTTTGTGTGTGTGTGCAAGGGTTATAGAGAGCGAGAGCATCAACCCCACCTCACGAGGAACGACTGGAATGGACTATCACATTATCCATTATTTTCAATTACCATATCAAATAAAGGCAATCCCTTTCTCTCGTTGCCCGCTTTCGGGTAAAACGTGGATGGGAAATAGCAGCGCCCTCTGTTTGCTCTTTTCCACTTTCGAGGCATTTCGGACAAGGCGAGTTCCTGGCCCTCATTCCTATTCGAGGTTATCTTGACCACTCACACGCGCCTCTTGCTGGGCCCAATGCGCGGCGCTCGGACGAGTTCGGGATGGTTCAAATCTCCTCACGTAAAGCTCAAACGCAAATCTGATCTATGTTTGTGTGTGTGATATTGGGTTTTTAGTTTTGTTCTATTTTCAGTTCGGCTGTTCATGGGCTGCTTCAGCGAGTGCTGAGGAAAGCCCGGAAAAGCGCCAGGTGAAATTAGAATATTGGTTCAACTTTTGGTGCTCATTTCCCAGAACGATTTCTGGTTTGGGGTGGGTTTGGTGGCCAAAATGGAAACTAAAAAACACATTCACTAGCTCTCTCACCCACACACAAACAATCTAAACAAAAAAGCAAAAAAAAAGCTGAGTATGGTAACTAGAGCAAGCGATTTTCATCTAAACTTTCCATCCAGCTAAATCTACGAAAAAAAAAGAGAAAGACAGAAGGATGTGCTCGGTATGGTTCGAATGGTTTCGGGTTCTTTTCGGTAAGCTTTTTGCTTAATTTAAAAATTAGCTCGAAGCATTGGGGACGAAGCGGGGGCTTCAGGCCAAGTGAAAAGAGGGTGAAAAGCCCGACACAAACAAGCCGGCCCGAACCCAACCCAACCCAACACAAAAATCTGATCCGTTTTCCCGACGACGCTAGCACATTTTTGCCCCAGCGTTTAGTAATCGTTTGCTTTTCTTCGTTCGTAGCGCAGCACACACCTGTCTTTCTATTAGTACAGCAGCTACGGCCACTTTCTCTCGCTCTCCTCTCTCTCTCTCTCTAGCACACACACTCCGCCATCTATAGGAGGGGAAGAAGGTTACGAAGTTTTATCTAATCTTTCGTGAATTGTGACACTTTTTCCAATCTACCACCGTCCCACCGGCTGATGGAAGCGCGGGAAAAGGAAAAACCTAAATTAAAACACCCAGGCAACAGGCGATTGGCTGTGCTTGGACTGTTTCGGCCCGGATGGTAGCTGTTCTTATCATAATCATTTAGCAACAGCAGCAACGTAAAAAAAAAGGTACGGTAATTTCGCAACCGTAGCCTTTTCCTGCCCTTTTTCCGTGCTGGTCGCACTAATCGCTAATGGATTTTAGAGGGAGATCGGAAATAGCGTAACCTTAACGTAGCATCGCGCGATGATGAAGCTTGATAAGGCGAACGGTACACCATCAAGGTTCCGGGTTGGGAGGAAACAGGTGAAGCTTAGCTTCAATTAGAAACCGCTGTATGTGTCCACTTTTGGCTTAGCAAATTGCATAATTTTAAGCAATAGTTTGTAGATCGGCATTGAAATCGCGCCTGAAAGTATGTAGCAACGCATTGCAATTTATGCTTATTAAAGCATCTGTATTATCTTGTTCGTTTTTTTGTGGCATTAAACCAACTTTCAAGGATAAACACACATACACACACTCAACACACTCTCACACATTACAGGCAACCCCGTAAGGCATGCTTTACTCTTTACAACTTCAGAGTGGTGGTGGAACAAAATGCTCCTACAAGCGTGTCCCTTTTTTGCCTTTATCATCCTGTCACCCGTGGACTCGCACGGGGCTTGTCAAATCTTGCTTTAAAAAAAGGGGGGAACAAGCAGCCCTTTACCCCCACAGGTCTGTTCCACCAGCTGCCTGTTGTGGCATTGATGGCTTTATTAGAAAAAGGTTTTCCCCATTTCGGCTGAAAAACTCCTCCACCAAAGGTAAACAACGGTGCTTACGTGTATGTGTGTGTGTGTCTCTTTCTACAATCCTCCACCTTCTCTCTCTTTCTCTGTGTATATGCCATCATTGGGCTTGTTTTAAAAGCCTTACTTTTAACCATTTTGAACGGGCAACGAAAAAAAGGCTAAATACAGATCACATCTGCCTGACACTTGGGCTTGGGATGAGAGGGTTCTCACACACACGCACGCACACACACACACACACTCACAGAGGGCAAAACCGATGGGGGAAACACTTTTGTGTATGTTTGAGTTTACCCGAAACCGATCCTGAGCAACTAAACTTATCTTTTAATTGATTCTGTCAACGTGGCAACGTTTCCCTAGGATTAGCTCCCGCTCTCCGCTTCAAAGTGGGAAAGGGAAAAGTTTCTGCCAAGTATCGACACGCTTGGGCGAGGGGATGGAGCTCCATTAAAACGGGATTTAGGATTATTGTGCCGCTGCGGAAGAGGATGGAAAATGGGGATTGAAGGATAAAAAAAACTCCATATAAAACCCTTTTTCCAAACTTTTTTTAACAAAAGAAAAAACACAACCCCAAAAATCATCAAACCCAAGCAAGAGTTTGCCCAAGCGATTTGGAAGCACACCTTTTCACACGACCCATCCGAAAGGTACACATTTATCTTGCTGACGATGTGCGTTCCATCCACCCCGAGAAGGGGCAGCAGAGAGCGAGAGAGAGACAAACACTCAGAAACTGATAAATCACCACACACTCGATTTAAGTGATTTTTCTGTATAAACATTCGATTAAAAATTACCTGAGACTTCGTGCGGTGAGTCCCCTACGGCCCCGAACGGAAAAAAGAATCCTCCGTCCAGCTCAACAATTTGATTAGAATTAATGTGTTATTGTGGCAGAGAGATCGCTACGTAACGCCCCCAAGATTGAATTATCACACCTAGTTTCGATGGGTGTGAGACGAGTGACGAGACGCACATACCGAAACGGCAACCTAAAAGCGCCCAACAAACTAACGAGGGTGATAATTTCGTTGGATTTATCATCCACCGGGTGCAGTGTGAGTATGCGCGGCTTACAGTTTTGCTGACTATTCACCCAATCAGCTCGCTAATAGGATGCCAATTTTGGAGCCAATTTTTACTGCCCAACGGTGAACACAAGACATTCGCCCATTGACAGCTGAAGACTGAGTTTGACGGAATTGAACAAGGCAAAACAAAGAAATGCGAAAAAAAATCCACATTCCATCTAATACCAGCCAGTTTGATGCATGCGCGATTATGCAAAGTGTCGTGTCGTCCAGCGGTTCAGAGCTTCCCAGAGAATACACCACACCACACGAGGAGGATCAAACATAATCGGGCACGACAAATCGATTCTCATCGCGCGGGTTGTTTCTTTCTAGCTAGGACACATTACCGGCGTTTGAAAAATGAATCTTGCAAACGTATATCACGAGACGAGACCGGCTCCATCTCCACCGAACGACCCTCCAACACTCAGCCTCGTTCTTTAAAATTGACAAATTGCCAACAATTATGAGCTGCTGATTCGCTTGCTAACGGCTTCGGGCAGGCGTCAATCTGGCAAATGCTTAGGAGCAGCGAGATTGAACAACGCTACAAAGCAGCATACTATCGTAAACAGGCCGCGAAAAGGGGATAGTGGCGATGAGGAATTAAAATTCCAGCTCCCACAGCCTTGCGGGACCTTGCGCACATCCAACCGTCTTAGAAGAGTGTCTTGCACACACACACAACACAGCACGTAAGAAAAGGTGCCAGATCCTACAGCATCCCGCATTGTTTGGGGCATCGTTTTGTATCGGCAATTTGAAACATCAATCAACGGGCGCTTTATTTTCGGAGGCGGATGATTCCTAGCCGGGCCAACAGAGGGGCAAGGATTCTCGCGTTTGCTCGTGTCAGTGAATGGAGGGGCAGGACGGGGCAAAACGAAACACCCAAAGGGCCCCTCCGCTAAAGCTTGGGCGCATCGTACGTTTGTTTGGAGGAAGCGAACTCTGCTCTTCTCATCGATCCATCCATCGTCTGCAGTTGAACTAAGAAACAGTGAGCCGTAACAAGCAGCGGGGCAAAAGGAAGGTGGTAAGCAGGATAAGAAGAGAGAATGAGAGAGAGAGAGAGAAAGAGAGAGAGAGAGAGACAGCAGGGGAGAGGTTAATACTTTTCCACCCCTTTCCAGCCCCAAACCGTCCAAATTCAATCCCCATCTAGAGGGCGCGATCGTTCCGCGAAAGCGTACCGGAGGCGTACCAGGACGCGCATTTTTCTTTAATTAAAACATCAAAACCCCCGAGCGCGTGTGACACCCACACGGGACGGGTTCCCCGCTGCCGACCCGACCAGACCTCCTCCCCCAATCTCCGGAAAGTTAATGACGCTCGTATGTATGATGTGGTTAGCTATGGTTCTGGTTTTGACGGGGCATCGAGGAGCTCGACGCGCGCGCCCGATGAGGCAACAAAATGTTGGCACCACAAATTAAGCCATAAGCGTGGCGTGGAAACGATCATAATTTTTTAACCCTTCCGCTGCCGCTGCCCAATCCTCGAACTGCCTCGAACAGCCTCATCCTCTGCCCCCGTCAGGTCACACGCGTTCATTCTTTTCAGCTGTGAAGCAAAACACGACGGCCATGCCCTGAGGAGTCTGTCGATCGGTGTGTGGTGTGCGCGTTTGGACAGGGGCATCCCGCCCGGTTTGCGCCTCTCAATCTCAGTGGGCAAAAGAGCCACCAGGGTAAAGGGGGTGGTAGTAGTGGCGATGGAAAAAAGCCAACACACGAGCCTACAACCTGTCTAATCTGTGTCGCGCGATGTGAGAAGCGAAAATGAAGGCGAAACATTAAAACAAAAGAGAAGCCACGAGGGAGCAGCACAGGGAGCACTGAAAAGTGGACTAAATCGGCTTCAAAAAGGCAGAACAACAACGAACGAACAACTAAAAAAAGGCGATAAATGAAATAAAAGTCTAGCCAAGACAGGGGACAAACAAAACGCGACGCTTGTCCGGCCTGAGCTTTTTTGGTGGACATTAAAGCGAGGAAGGCGATGGCAGGGGGGAAAGCACCCGGGTGATAAAATGGATAGAAAACACATGTCAAATCGGCCACTAAATCGGTGTTGAAAGGCCGCGCTGGGTCGGGGGGAGAGATTGTCGTCCCCAGTGAGAGTGGAGTCATAAAACGGGATGATGGAAGAAGAGAAAAATAACAGCAATTCATATCGGTGGGCTGCGCTAAGATCTCGTAAAGAAACGCTTTTCCTCCGCAGGTAGGTGGAACCGGATCGCACCCGCTGGAATGCTGGGGGTGACACAACCAGTCCGCGTATGCCACAACATGAATTCATTCACCTCGTTTTGAGACGGTCAAAAGGGGGAGAAAGTGCACATTTATGTGTGCTAGATAGAGAAAGAAATCGAGAGAAAGACAGCACCAGCACCGTAAATAGATACCGAAATTAATATGTTAAACAAGCTGTTAAATTAGACGCAAATTAATAGAAACACTCGCAGCGGAACTGCCTCTTCGTGAGCATAAAATTATCATTAATAAGCGGAGTGCGCGCGGATCTGTGCGAGGCTGGCAAGTCCCTAACGACACGAAACTTGGACGTGGAGCGCGCGTGAGCCGCGAGTTAGCCCGCGGCTTAATTAGGCCAAAACCTAGTCGGGCGTGAGGAGATTGCGCGAGCTAGCACAGGACCGTGGTCCCTTTTTGACCGCGCGGGGTATGGGTGTTGGGCTCTGCTCGTGTACTCTGCGGTACAACCCCGGTGTCTGTGTCTTTTTGTTTTTGTTTACCCGTAGCCCGCCAGTTTGCTTAAGATTGCTTGCTTCTTTTCAAGACAAAGGCGGCACACTACTGGCGGAGGAAACATACTATATACTTTGCGCCATGCGGGAGAGAGAGTGCCATGCCGCGCGCCCTTGCGGCATCTCGTTGTGATTTGCTCTAGTTTTTAGCGGCGCTTTTAGCGTGGTTAGTTCGATTGTTTATTGGACGAAGGAAGAGATTGTGCCGATTGCTTTCGGGCAAGCGAATACCGGGGAAGCTAAGGAGAATAGTAGAACAGACAGACGGGACTAGAAGGGTGGAATGAACACATAAAAATATTTCAAAATTTTATCAGCATTGGAAATGTTTCTAGTTGTAGGGGAATAAGACTTATATCAGAGACCTTTTACCACACAACAAGACGCTCAGAGGAGGTAAGTGAGCTTCTACCATTTTCTGCACAGGTGATATTGAAGCACTGGATGATTGTTTCCTCTCTGCAACACACTCTTTTGAAGAGTTTTGTACGGAGCGCAAGAACTACAGTCAGACCTCTTCTGCCTAAATTGAGAACTCTGTGTCTGATCCACAATAAACTTGCATAATCAAATTGAGCTACTAGCGCTTTGATGAGTGTGTGGAGGTATATTGAGTTTACATAACAACAGTTTACAAGGCTCAGAGAGCTACAATGAGTTCATTGAGTTTTATTGAGATCGAGGAGTTACACTCAGTCTGTGAAGTTATATTCAGCATACAGAGCTATATTGAGTTTGCAGAGCATACAGAGCTATATTGAGCTCGGACGACTAAATTCAAGCTCTGCTCACTCACACTGAGTACGAAGAGCTATATTGAGCTTACGGAGCTACATTTAGCTTCATATCGCTTCAAGAGATATTGATCTTACCGAGTTCATTTAAGCATACGGTGTTACTCCAATGAGCGTGATGAGGGCTATGGAGCGATAGCCTCTTCTTTTATAAGAGCTTATCTTTCTTTCTTTCAACAGAGCCTTTCATATTGATTAACTAGAAAAATACATTTATTTTATAATAATAACATTTGCCACAAGTACTATCTGAACATCTCATGGTAAGGATTAGGACTTTTAATCTATAAATATCTTCCTTAGAACACACAATGATGATGCAATACCATACATTCTTGACATCTTGAACATTAATGAAACGTGTATGTATATTGCATTTGTGCTATTCTTCTTGATCATTCGATTTTTGAGTTTCTTTATCCATATATACAGAGCTCTTAACAACCCTACACACTACAATCCCAGCATTTATTGGATCACTCTATCACACCTAGAATACGAACAACCCTCCATATTATTCAAATTTCTAGCTCCAAAAATCCATGATGATGATCCAAACGCCCCCAGCGCTAATGGCCATATTATCAGCGGTAGTAAAAATACCACTAGCACATTATTAAGCCGTCAAACATGCCGTTGCGGCTGCGGCTTTGGCTGCTGCTGTGTGCCTTCTTCTATTTCAAGCAAGGCATCATATGCCCCCAAAAAATCACCAACATTATTTGGCGAAACAAACAGGCAAAACGGCACAGGTTGACACCGCCACCAAAACGGCGCCCTCATTAGTCGTCAGCTCTCTGTTTCTCTTATCCCCCTTCCCAGATTCTTCGTTTGCAGATTTACACAGACCGTCCTGTGTTCGTCTTCAGCCCTGTCCTGTTTCGCACAGAGTCTCAGGTTCTGGTTGTTTTAAAAAACGTGTCGGAAATTCGATCTCACTCGACCCGATCTTAACTTCTACCCCGACCTCCCTCCCCACTCGCAAGCACTCCGGATTGGAGCTCCGACTTTGGAGCTCGTTAATCCGTTTAGTGAAATCTGGCGTTGTCGGAGAAGCAGTGCCCAGGATGAGGAGGCCGGCAGCACGGAGCAGGTCTATGGAATTGAAAGAGGGCCAGAAGATCGAGGGTCACCCGGCCACGGTGCGAAAGAGAAAGCGGCCACTGCTACACACACACACAAACACTCCGTGTACCGTGGTGGTCGGTCGGTTGGAATCCGTCCCGAGGTTCGGAGGTCGCGATCGGTGGTGTATCTTCGCTGCTCGCCGGGCCAACTAGCCTGCCATCCAAATATGGTGTGCCCCGTCGTCCTCGTTGTGCTGGATGATCTCCCGCGTGAGATTGCAAGCCGATCCGAGATCGTTCTCCTTGGTGGAGAGATCTCGTTTCGCTTCCTATGCGTCTTGGTCGTCGTTGTGGTCGTCGCACGCTCCAAAACCCACCGCATGCGTGGAACGGAAATCGGATCGTGATCGGATCGTTTGTGTAAGCCGGTCGGTTTACGGACGCAGGGTGATTGCGAGAAAGAGCGTTTGGGTGATCGTGCTGGAATGTCCGGCACAGCGGTCGTACCTCATTCAAACAAAACACTCCGCGCCCTCGCACGCCACCTTCCAGCGCTGCGTGACTGGAGGGAATGGAGCAAATGTCGATAATTTTGACACATAGCTTGACGAGATAATTATCAATTTGCTTGTCCCCAAAACTCAAACACCCATGTCTCGAACGGCTCGCTCGCTCGGGTGTAGGCGTTTCTGGTGAAGGCGAAAAGAAATACTTCGCTAGTACGTTAGAGGAACCAACAAAAGACCACGGGGATACCTTCAAATCGTTAGAAGCCAAATCGTGAGGTTTGAAGACATCATTGGAAAAAAAATCCAGTACAAAAATCTCACACCGACGACGGTGCGAATCTACTTTCTACACTCGCGAAGCTGCACCGCCAAGCCCAAAGAGACGGATTATGGGGTATGCGATATTGTTCAGGAGCTCCAGCAACTGGCGAGCAAGAAGGTGTTTTTGATTGATAATTGCAAATGTCCTCACAGGGACACTTTCCGCAGTGGTACACGCCGGCTCTTGACAAGCTGGCTGTGTAGCAGTCTGCCTTAACCTTCATTTGCGTTCGGTCCAGTTTGCTCGGTTTGGGTTTCTCCTGCGCTTCAAATAACCGCTGTTCGGAGGTTCGAATCTTCGCCACTTCTCCAAAACCCGGTTTTAAGCAGCGCCGTCGTTGTTTTTTTCTGTGTTCTCTCTTTTCTGTTGCTATTCCGTTAGCCATTATTTCCATTCCACTCGGGTTCAGGTTCGGTTCCATTTGATATAATTTTTTTTGCTCTCTCTCTTTCATCTCTTGCTACGCGTTCCTCTCCGTTTCCTTGCAGCTTTCTTGTTCTGTCTCCTTGTTTTCTTCTTTTATCATCACCGCGTCGCGCTCGCCCCTTCCTCCTATCACGCTTCAACGCCTTTTTCCATCTTTTCGCGCGCGCGCGGATCATCATAATAAATTTCATTATTTATGATGGCTCGTTTGGATTAACAGTCTTCACTTTGTACCCAGCATCGTGCCCTCTCCCTTTTGCTCCGCTTCGCGTCCGATCGGAACACAGCGCGATCGATCCGACCGGTCAGTCCATTCCCATTCCCGGTTCAGCTTCTTTCCAGCCTTCTTTGCTGCTGCTGCTGCTGTTGCATCTTTGGGAAACGGTTCGCGCCAGTTCCACTGATCACGACAAATTTTCGGTGTATTAGTATTCGATGCGAAAGGTGCGCACGCTGGACGCACAACACGGCGGCTCAACCAACACCTCCGTTTTTATGGTGATCGGTGTTGTTTTTTTTTTCGAGTTGTTCATCCGATTCTTGCCCTTCTTTCTTGTCCCGCTTGCCCAGCACCCCCTGCTGCTTGTTGTAAATCCCTAAATTCCACCAGCAAGCGGTGTATTGCGATCGAAAATCGGATGACGGTAGTGAGAGATTCATCGAGCTTTGCCGCGATCATCGATCGATCAACTTGAATCGACGGTCCGGAGAGTTGTTCGGTCGACAAGGGCCTTGTGTTCGCACTGTCATCGAGTCGAGATCGGGGGAAGAATTCGCTCTGTGTGTTGTACGCAGCTCAACAGTTCCGGGCGAATGATCCTGAAGGAATCTCCCAAGCGGAACGAAATTGCATACGAATGCATTCGATTAATGGAATCCTTTCTTTGAATGACTGGCTTTCAGCACGGTATTCGATCCACTCTCATCGCGTTTGCTGAAGGTCTGACATCCTTAAAAAGGAAGGTTATGATTGGACGAGCTTTTGAGATGTTTTCTTTTGCCGGTTCTTTATAATGGAAGATATTAAGCCATCGTAAAGATGTAAACAGATTCTATTTTCGGAGAACAGGTTGTATTACACATCTCATCACAGGTACAAAGATGTTTACAAAAGTATCTGGAATAAACTCTGAATAGCGAAATTAGGTAATAACTAATGGTTCTTATAGCCAAAACTATAAATTTCTTTCAGAAATTACTTGCATTGAATGCTCAAATAGCCAATAACCCAGAATATATCCAATTTAATACAATTTATTTATATCTCCTTGTTGTATATAATGCCTGGACGAAGAATTTCAACAATTCTGGTCCCAAAAGTACGCTCATATGTAGGTAGCATACCTTTTTCTAGACTTCAAATCCTTATTAGGACGACTGATCTTATTGCATCTTTGATTGCAACGTTAATGTATATACATTCAACTATGGATCTAACACTTTCTATCAATAAGATTAAATTTAATTTTATAAGAATTTAAGCTTTCTAAACTAGTACACAGTATCAAGAAGTAAACAAATATTTTTCTTCTTACTAAAAACATCTAACTAAATACCAACCCAAACAAATAGTTACACCACTGCCCACACTGCCTCACACATTAAAAAAGGAAACAACCATGTGCCGGAGTTGACACAATCGACATCAACAGCAGACCACATTCCCGCCCGAATCTGGATTATTGACATTATCCTACATTCCTCACTTCAACAAGCTATCACGATATCCGATTTCACTCGCATGATAAATCGCACACCAACACAGCACAGCAGATCAATAACAAACGCTCAATAGGAAGCTCTCATTCTAGCCGAAGATTAAAACGTGTTTGATTAAAGCAAATGGCTGTCCCGATCACGCTCCATCAGCCGGAAGAATAAGTGCCCATCATCTTACACCCCAAAAAAAACAAGCATTCCCCCGGCCATAGCCCCTTCACACCCCGAAATGCAAAAAAGCAATTTAAATAATGAAAATAAATATCTTTGCACCGCATTCGACGACCGACACCAGCAAGGCAAGGGACAAACTGTACCACTCGCGGCCGGAGGATCGTGCCATACCATACCCATCGTTACTTCACCGCTTTTGACAAGGAATAATAATAGGACGATATAGGGGGCTCTCCAGTGACGACAATCACGAATCATGGCGACGCGCTCGATTTGGCGGTCGAAGCGATCATCATCGAAAAAAGCCGACTTTTCTTCCTCCTTACTGATAGGCCTTAGAGAAACCCCCTTCAGACATCGATTCGATACGAATAAATATTATCTTTAGACGCATTTCACTCGGATCGAGAGTGAGGAGTCCGAAAAAGGATGAGTTGACGCTTTTGGCACCTCTTTTGTTGGACGGCCCTGCGCGGCTAGTGCCAGCACCAATAACTACCTTTAAGAGAGCGCACGAATCACGCGGCTCTGTGGGGGAAAGGGGATCACGTTTACCCGATAAAATAATAATCGCACCGAGAACGCTCCGACAACAACAAAAAAATGGTAAGATATTGCCGGTTCCATTCAGAGACATCCAACAGAAAAAAGGGCACATACACAAACGTACAACTGCTGTTCCACAAAGGGGTAATAAAACCACGGAATCAAAGGGAATGGGTGGAGGGCAGCAAATTTTTCAAAGCATAATCATCTCAAAACGCCGCCTTTGGGCACATGATTACGTAGATGAGGGAGAGAGAGAGAGAGCGATGCCCAAACTTGTCGATGATGATCGAGAGTAAATAAATGTAAATGCCACTAACCAGCTCTGCTCCATCTAATCATTCAGGACGGTACAGTTTTGTTACGGTTTGCTTCGTTTCCCCCATGTCTTTTTCTGCTACCCTTCAGCCCGACTAGACTCATTTCCACGTTTACAAATCAACATAATTTCCATGCTCAAACACACCTTCGTCTCCCGTTCGTTCCCGTGCAGCTTTTCAGTTTTTTTTGGACATTCACGATCACACAATCTCCAACCGCTTCGCTTTATCTTATTGCTGCTTTGGTGCGTTCTATTCTAGTGCTGCTTGCATCCTCTACTCCCCTCTGGTTCGCATCACAAAGCATCCGAAATCCCGAAGCCGGAGGATGGATGCGGCGGAGTGTCCATATTCGATCGTGCGCGGGGATGAGAAAATCTATTCCCACCAGATGTGCCGTCGATGTCGGACGAACCAATGAAGGGGGCGAAGAAGCAAGCAAACGAAAACCTAACTATAGAGAGGCGCATAAATAAAAGCACACCCGAAAAGCAAAACGCATCGTGATCGTTGTGTTATGCTTTGATCTATGAAGCATATCGAACGGGTTTTGGGGCAAGGGGTAGAATGATCAATACACTGATGGGAGAGTATTTGGTGGAGGGTGAGGAAGAAATCCACAAAATAATAAAACAACAACTTCTAAACGATGTGCCCATCCCCCTCTCTCTTTCTTGACCTCCGCGCCAGTCTAGGATCTTGTCTTGAAGCCCTAAAAAACAGCATCTCACTGGTACAAACACACAAAAGATTGCCATGAATCATAACTCTATTTATGAACTCGATCCCCCTCCACGCAGGTCTTGGCCTGCTCTCAAGCGATCGCTGTTGTTGTTGTTGCAACGGTTGTTTAGAAACGATATGTTCCTGCCCTTCCACCATCTTCACCACGAGCTATGTGCTCGTCCAAACGCTCGCCGGTCCACAGTGCGTCTGCATTTGAATCCTCGCGGCGATCGTACGGCTAAAAGCGCGCTTGTAAGGCTAAGATTTATCCTCCTCGTCACACACACAGACTGGCCACACGCACGTGGAACGGATGGCGGCGGGAGGTTATGCGCTTTGTTCAAATTTATCACTCCCTGTCCCAATATGGCACCGCCACACATTGGGGTCGGTAAAAAGGCGATGCATTTGCGTGGCCAGAGCGAAACTTGTTTTCAATTTGAGTCCGTGCTGTTCGTTTTGTTACTTTCAGGTCAAGCAGTACGGTGTGACGGCCTGCTGGAAAGAACCTCATAATGGCATGAGAATGCAAAGAGTCCGAAGTCTGCAGGACAGAAAACGGGAAGGAACTGATATCGAAGTTATCAGGGACACAGGAACGTATACTTGACTTATCCTGGTCTAAGAACGAATGCTGAATCAATTCGAGATGTACTATCTGACCTTTTTCGGCTATCCCAACTTTAGAACATTGAACAAATCTGTCACTATTCAGGAATTGATGTCTACGTTTTAGAACCTCTATCGGACCTGCAACTAACGTCAAACTAACATTCCAGTCCAATAATTGATAACAATCCTAGTCCGATCAAGAAAGTCAACCCCCAAAAGCTTGATATATTCTTGAAACTGTTTACCGCTATTCGTACCAAACAGAACAGATGCGATTGAAAATTGAAGAAGATGAAGGAATTAATCACTACAAAAGGTGAAAGGAGCAAATTAGGCACATGAAAAACTCAGCAAATATTGAGAAGAAACAGCGACCGAAAAGGCCCAAAATTTAAAATTAAGATATACTTATAGATGTGTTATCTAAAATACATAATTTCATTCTACATGTTATCGAAGGGTGTATTCCTATTGATATGAATGTGTAAAAAAGATATAGACTTACTCAAATTGACATATGTTTGAATGATCTGAGTTCCATCAAAGTTCTGAA
Source organism: Anopheles arabiensis (assembly GCF_016920715.1). NCBI lineage: Eukaryota > Metazoa > Arthropoda > Insecta > Diptera > Culicidae > Anopheles > Anopheles arabiensis. The sequence continues at coordinate 32,839,353 of NC_053518.1, forward strand.
ACTAAGCACTGTATACCTAGGGAGATAGCATGTGTACCTTGAAACTCAAATGGTAACTTATCTCAGTAATGGAAGATACATGAAGAAATTCTACGAAAGTCTACTACAAACCTGTTTTAAGCTAGAATACATCTACATTGTTGAGAGTCTATTTGAAACACAGCATTAAGAGCATTTAATACACACACAAAGAACACATAACGATCAACGTTATGATGACGGCTCATAACAATGTTGCAAAAGTGCTCGCATCACCAAACCCCAAGTACACACCATCCCTCTATCGCTGTGCCTAATCTAATTGTTAAACGAGTTTTCCAATCAATAATAGGCAACAAATCTACAATCGCATTATCCAAACAGTTCCTCTGACCCATATAAACGAGTCCACGGCATACACACACACACACGCTAAATCGCTGACCGGCCGTTAACGAGCGCAAACGACGTTCCACACCGAGTCAAGGCGAGATTGGAGCCGCATAATTCCACTCCATTCTCGGACACTCGGCGGATCAATTTCGTTGACCCAGCGGCAGGCAGGGCGCACTCCACGAACTGGGATAAAACTGGGCCCCGTTTAAACTATCGCAGACCAAACTGTGGATCAGCACAGGGTTTGGGGAATACTATCGATCAAATACATTTCAGATCCGCTCCTAGACGACCGGGTTGGAACGGAAATCACGCCAAAGCGGCGGGGGACGCGCGCACCACGCTCTGCCTCTCTCTATAACCGTCCGTGAAAGTACTCCGGGCAAGCCCGTTCTTTAACTTTCTTCGCGCAGTATCATTATCATTTCCCTCGTCGATTACTCCGCGTCCCTTCCCTTGGCACGCTCGCTCGACTGCATCCGTACCAACCGTTCACCAAAGGCCCATTCCCTATCGCCACCAAATCTTACTCCAAAACAGGGGTTCCGAGGGACTCCCTCCAGGTGCTCTTGTTTCGAATCTTTCCAAACGGTCAACAATGATAACTAGTGTTCGACCTAAGATCACTATCAGCAATCGCAAATGGGCTCACCACCACCGCCACCATCGCACCATCTTCACTCCACTCGACGCTTCCACGGAAATCGCTGGACCCGTGTACGGCACCACACACGGTACACGACCCGGGGCCCCGGCCACATACATCAAAATCTTTGAAGCCAGCCATACGAAAGAAAAGGCACCGAAAGCGATGGCCATGGTCGTGGCACATGGCATCAGGCACCAAATCAGCAAACATGCAGCAAACCAATCAATAATTTATTGTGTGCCCGAACCACTTTTCCTCCTCCAAAGCCGCGGCGGGGTTGTTGTTACCGGGGGGGGTTTCACACACTTACACACAATGCAATCGCGATCCGTACGATCGATCTCGCTCGCTCGGTCGCTAGGGCAAGCGTTTTTTTTGGCATCTGATTAAAGGCTCCATGAGAGTGTGTGTGAATGACGCAGGGAAATGAATGCAAAGCGGGTGGAATCGCCAAACGACCACGACAACGACGACGGCGGCGGCGGCGGCAAAAAAGGCAGAGAAGGAAAGCCGCCGCTCGTGCAATCCCTTCACATTCGGGGCTGTATATGTTTTTTTGCTGCAAATCGCACGGCGATGACCACGGCAAACCATATTTGGGCACTGGCGGCTTACAAATACAGAGAGGCCTGAGATGCAGATTCCTTCCTGTGGCGCGGGAGTGTGGCGTGGAGGGATAAATTCACACCATAAGCACGAGACGAGATCGAGATCCCTTTTGTTAACATCGCGCATAACTCAACCCGGCGCACAAACAAAAGCGTCGTCGTTGTCGTCGTCGTCGTCGTCGTGGCCCGAAAATAAGTGCCAATGGTGGAATGTGTGGCTCTCCAGTCCACCGGACCTTAATGGTGGACACATCGCACAGGACGACAAAGGTGCAATCGGGAGGAATACAGGGAGGAGGAAATAATAATCATCCCTTCGGCTCCACCACCGGTCGCCGGGATAAAGAGAGTGTCGTGATCCGGCGGGGGAGCGCGCTTGGGAATTTGAATAGAAAGGCTGACCACGACGGTTTCAGGATGTGTGTCGTGCGAAGTAAAGTGTCTTCCGCTTGCGGGTAATGGTGGGCACATTGCAATAACAAAGCCTCTTTTTTTCGTCCATTATGTACTGTTCGAACGGGCGATCAGGGCGTTATAAACAATTTTTTATTGAATAAAATGTTAAAAATATATAAAATATTTATTTTGTTGATGTGAGTAAGTTTTACAAATGCCATTGATTATAGAAAGAGTTTAATCATCTAGAGCTATAATATTCTAAGTATGCCTAAGTCACTACCAAGTTCATTTCCATCGATCCATCTATCCATTTATCGTCCAGAAACATTTGAAGCGACATGAGAATGGTTCCTGAATTGAAAAGAGTGATGCGAAGCATTGAGATCAGATTGAGTGAAGGAGTTACATCGTAGCAGTAAATGAGTTAATCATCCTAAAACTTTCTATAACTCATTTGCAACCGAATTCTTTGCAGAGACTAACAACTCGTTTGCAGGAAATTAAATCATTCCAAACTCAAATTTTAGAATTCATGTTCGATGAAATATTTAGCGACTCCAAACTCTGAACTCTTTCCAGAGTTCATGAATTAGATCACTCGTGAATACCTCTTTCAAGAGTTTAATCACTATCGAACTACTGACTCACTCACAGTGAATAAAATATGGCGTGGAGTTTAATAACTCTTCAAAATAGTTATACCTCTACAAGCGATTGAATTTTTCGTACCCCACTCACAGTACTTTCATATTGCTCCTGGAGCATTATTTGTGTTTTACATTCGCTATTCTAACTCCGAATCTAACCTCCGGTTTAACTCACGCTAAGTCAGCCCTATTCGCAACCATTGCGGCACCACTGAGAAGAACAGCTTGGCTAACGGCAACTGACACCCTTAATAGATCTTTGCTAACGATTTTATTCATCCCAACTAATAAAGCATGTTATGAAACATCTCTTGCAATTTGCTACGGGCTCAGCAAACATCTGCACCCCGATCGCAACGGAAAGACAAGTGACTACAGCACCACTCCGTTACCCCCGGGGAGCCAACGGGCAAACTTTCGCCATATAAACACACACACACGCCCTGTTTCCGAGCTACCGGCAAAACCATTGCCTGTGCTTTGTGGCTTATCTTGCGTCCTCCTGCTGGTAAGACTTTGCAATGCAATCGCGCGACAGCAACCGAAAGGCTAATTGAAATCGTGCCGCGAAGACTACCGTGGGTTTCGCGGCGATTGTCATCGAAAACAGAACCGGGGGAGTAGGGGGAGTAGGGGCTCTGAACTGAACAAAAAGCTGCCCAACCTGCGGAGTATCAGGGGCTCCAACGAGGCTCTTCTACCCAAAAGGGCTGAGGAATGTTAGAGCTTGACGAAGCGTGAAAATAAAAATGTTGCTTCACCAAAACGAACACGACGACCGGTAGGTTCTATTCATAACCCGGAGCGCGGCTACAATGTTGCTTTCGCGGGAGGACCGCGTTTAGAAGTTTTTGTTTTGCCGCGATCATGGCGATGATAGCAACGATGAGGGGTGTGTCTTTGTGGGAAAGGATAGGAAGGAAGGGGGCCCAAGATTATCCCACGGTATCAGAAGCCTTTTCATTTAGATTTTGCCTACTAATCCGATTACGATCGCGAGCGTGGCAGGTTGGGGCCGTGGTAATTAATTCAACAAATAGACCAGATTAGGCGAATGAGAAATAATGTTGCGAGATGTAAATCTGTGTTCTATTTTCTATTTTGTATTCAAGTTAAACGGTTTTAAATCACAACAAACGAAATGGGTCATTCGATTTGAATTGAACTTCAGAGCAGAAAGGATGAAAAACAAACGAAGATACTATTAAATATCCATCACTACGGAGCTTTTCGACTTATCTAAGTTGGTATACTTTAGTAGCATTAAAGTTCATAATTCTCCAAAAAATTGAGAAAAGTTTCCACAAAGAGGAGCGACCTGTTCTAGATTTATTGGTGTATATCCTCATTGAGCATTCTTCACCTGAAAATCTTCCCATACAAAAAGATTATAGATCGAAATACAAATTCCAAAGAATTAAATTAAATCTGTTTTGCCAAATAATTGCATCAATCACACCGCGCTGGAAGATATCAGGATTTCTTCACATTAAATCTGGTTCCTTTTTTTTTGTTGCAAACAAATCCTTAAGCATTCCTCAAGCAAAAATCCTCCACCATGCTCGCTCCACTGCATATCATTAAAACCGTACACATCAAACGCCCAATCAAAAGTGATAAACCTACTGCCGGTGTGTGTGTATGTTTGAGAAGATTTTTCCACGGAAGTAATTAAGGCTTCTCACGAAACGGTCTGCAAACAAGCCATTTCTTACCTACAAAAACTCCTGAACTCTCCCAACAAAAGCTGTTTTTACGTGTCCAGCATCACTTTGTGTAGGACGCAGATAAGATATCTTTTGCGATGCGAGAGCGAGCGAGAGGAACCATTCCCATCATCATCATGAGCAACACATCATCATTTTTTGATGCAAAGTTGGTGGAATGATTTACAAAATTTTCATCGTTAGCGTAAACGACAAGGGAATCGCGGCAATGTCTTTCCAACAACACCACCACACACCGGGGCATCATGTTTAGCCGGGAGAAGCACACACACACACATATTCAAAGCCACGATAATAGCTTCCGCCGTTCCAGTCGTCTTCCTCAAGGCAAGTTTCGATCCTTTCGCTACATAAATTCAAAAGTCAAACAATTGTGTCCGCGCGTGGGAGAGGAGGCGCAAGACAGAGGAAGAAAGAAGTTCGATTCTCCAAATACAAAAACATACACAAGACGATCCATTGCGCTGGCATGCGAGACGAAAGGGACAACAAGTAGCGATACAGAAGCACCCCGAGCCGAAACGACGACGACCTACAGCACACAAGGACACAACACGCGTGTCACGCGCATCCTCCGGCGGGGTCCCCTTTAACTCCAGTGCCTCCCGTCTCAGTTTGTGGGGCTTGGATTGTGGGGTTGATTGTGTTGCTACCGTGATGCTTTTTTGTGTGAATCATTTCCACCTTCCAGCCGAAGATTCGGAGGAAAATTTGATTCATTCTGTCGAATTTGATAAATTATCACATCTTCTGGTTGAGTTCCTGGTGGAGGAGCAAGGAGAGGCCGCTCGTGACGCTCAAATGATCTTGCCGACCCATCATCATCGTATCGTCGTCGTACGATGTTGGACGCTGAATGATGTTGGATGAATTTCGATATCTTTGGAGGGTTGTCAAATAAAAATAAAATAAGTGCAACCTACACAGCGACTGCACTTAAGGTCTGGCCCTGAGAGATCATGAAGCGCCCCTGTCAGCCACCCTTTTCTGGGGTGTTCACACACACACACACGGAGAAGCGTATTCCAGCAGAGCTACCGGAATAAAACAACAACCGATGGGCCAGTGGAGAGTGCTTCAAGCCCGCAGCAAACCAAAACGCGAATCACTCTCGAATTCTATTGATGCTTATTCCGCCCGGTAGCAGTAGCAGTAGCAGCAGCACGTCGCACCAGGCCGCATGGCGGGCTCTCCCGATTTGATGGATGACAAAGCAACAGTAGCGACAGGCGGACGACGACATGGCATGGCGTGCGCGAAAGGCACACCACCACCAGGCACTGCTACCGTAACCAACGAAAAAAAGGACCCCCTGCCGGTGTGTGCCGGTGGGATCGGCGGATGGAAAAACAATTCCAAATAAAAAAAAACGGAAAACAAAAAACGATCGGCGAAATAAAAACATGAAACCAAAAATTGAATACACGCGCGGGGTTAAAATAAAACACGGTAGCGGTCCTCCCGTTCGCGCTGGACGTGTGATGTCAGCGAAAAGTGCCCAAGCGAAAGGGAGATGGAGAGGAGGGCATCAGCTACGTCCGCGATGGTGGTCACACAGTGGCGTTTTATTTTTTCAAGGGACCCGCCGCGCACCCGTTTTGTCGAGGGTGCTTTATTTAAATTTATTTAACTTTCCATCATGCTGCGCGATGATCGGCTGCCAGCCGCAGCAGCACGGTACACGGGGGTCATGGCATCGCTCGCACTCTCTCGCGGGCCTCGGCCCGTATTGATTCTGCCCCTCCTGGCCCTTGATATGTCGTTACAAAAGGGCGGACGGGGCTCGATAAGCGTGTCCGATATGGAAACGGTTTACGGCGTACAGTTCAAACCAATCAATTTAGTTTCAATGTTAGATGATTTGACTGATGCGGATGCCCTTATAAACTAATTTAACTAGTTTACATTTGATACCTTGCTTGACCGATTGATCATCTGACGCATAACAGTGTTCTTCGCTCGTATCAATGTGTTAGTATGGCAAATTAGTAAACTGGCCTGAGTCTTTCTAACAGATGATTTAATTCAATTTAAGTGGATTTCAATGCATTCCACAAAAAATGATGTTATTTCACCAACTTCAGACTGTAACACAGATACAAATCCAGTGAAATTATTGCCAACTTTAAGTTTTACTTATATTTTTCAGTCTACACCCCCTAACAATATAATTCATTTAATTTTTCCGTCCATTTGGCTCTCTTATTTGTTATCTTTTTTGTTCTGTTCTGTACAAGTTGTTTGCTTTACTGTTAATTCAAATATTTTCGGATTACATTATTCCTATTTTTAGTTAAAATTATTTTCAAAAGCTTTCTTCATTTCTTTTTTGTCAGTTTTCTTTGGCTCTGAAAATGGTATTGATTGAATTCGAAATAAATAAATTAAAACCTAGAAATAAATAGCTCTACACTGGCGAGCACTCTTAGGCAACCTAAAAACGCACATTTGCTATTCTAGAGCATACATTTAGGCGCAATTTGTAATTCATTCAGCTAGCAAATTCAGAGATAAATGTGAAACTAAATTGTATCTGTTTAGATTTTAATAAAAATCCCTTCTTTCACAGCTTCTTTACACACACACAAAAACGCCAACATCATGAGAGAACACGCTGAGTGTGGATAAAAAAGCAAACAATGTTTTCCCTCCCCCGGCACGACATTCACCCACCAGCAGGACACTATTATAAAAGCATCAAGCGTTGCAATCGACACAACAACAAAAAAAAAAGTTGAGACCTAAACTCCCACCCGCCTACGATCACACGCCGGGCAATGAGAATTCAAATCTCATCGAATCTCCGGGTCTGATGATGGGTGATGGGAAAATTCTATAATATTCTTCTAAAACCTCTGCTTCCCGTTCGCTCGCCCACCGCGCGCGACACACTGGTGATCAATTGATGAGTAATTGAAAACATTTTAGCCATCAGCGGTTCGCTGCTCGATGTTTAAAAGTAAGGGTACAGGCACCAGGACAGGGACGCAGAGGATGCACGTGGAGTGGGTAACAACACCAGCGGTGGACCTTTATTCCGATCTAGTTTTTTTCGTACAATTTTTTGTCATTTTCGTTTCATACTAACTCTCTCCCCACCCCATGCAGCGCGTAGTTTGTTATTTGATGCTTTATGCTATTAATATCGAGCTTGGCTGCAAAAAAAATCGTGTATGTGTGAGCGGAGGGAGAGGACGAAAGAACGAGGGAAGATACGGGAGCAAATAGAATTTTCACAACACAAAACACGCCCGCGCACACGCTGGCCAAGCAGACAGGGCCAAAACCCGTCGACACGATCTCGGAACAGCGGAGAGACGACGAGGACGACGGATGGTTGAAAATTTGAATAGAATAGAGAAAGGATGTGTTTGTTGCCGCGTGACGTGTCGATTTATGCGCCTTTTTTCTGTTTCCCGCCCTGCCACACTCACACATATTTGCATTTTTCTATTCTTTTGACTTTCCACAAGCGTGTGAGCGTCAAACATGGGAAAAATGGATTAGGAAAACAAAAACAGCGAGCACGCTCTATATCTCTCTCGCAAAAGGGGTTTAGAATAGATAAGCGTGATTTTTAGTTTCCCCATCCTCTCCCTTGTTTGTTTGCGTCTCTCTTCCTAGTTCAGCGAGTGACACCTTTTTGATATTCATCAGCATGCAGATTGTGTCCGTTTAATGTCAAAAGGCTGCTGTTGCAACTGGCGAGCGTATCGAAAGAATCTAATCACGAGTGTCACGAGTTTAATTCTTGCTGGCTCTTTTTTGTTATTCCGGGATACGATCACCTCCCCTGACGTTCGGTATATCGCACACTGGAGCCAAAGGAAGGTTGTTTTTTTTTGTGCGACGTGTTTGTGTGATTTTTATTCAATACTTTCTCATTGGAGGTGTTATGATGTTAGGTCGAGATCGAGAAATTGAGAATGTAACAAGGCGTTCTTGAATGTAACTCATATAGCATCACACCAGATGGCAAAATGTACACACATCCCCGTAGCACAAACTTTCCAACCAAATTGACCTACTGGAACGACTTCTTTCATGTCCAATAGAGTTTGTCCTTTGTCCTTGATATGGCAAGCAACCAATAACGCCAACGCCAACGTCCGGGAGCACAAAATCACCTTCGGAAGCAGCGGCGCTCCGCAAGTCCTTACGGCAAACGAGCGCAACGACGTTCGAGGTGATCGACTCGTTGTCGTTGGACGTCACATGAAGCTAATAAGGATATAACTGTTGTACCGTTTATCGTGGCCCTATGTGTGTGTGTGTTTGTGTTGTAACTTGCAACTTGTGACCTGCTAGTGTGTCGGTGCCTGTCTGCACCGTGTGTTCGTAACCAATGATACCCCGAACAGTTACGATGAAGCTGCTGCTGCTGCTGCTGCTACAACATCAAAGGGAAAAACTTGAACTCCGACCACCAACTCAGGGAGAGAGTAGTAACAGAGCAAACACGGAAAGGCGGCAACGGTTTTCCACCGTCCTTGATCAACCTACATCTCCCCACCCATCCCTAGAGGTCGCTTTGTTGTGTGCACTCGCTTCCTCAAAAGTCAAACGTCAAACGTGGCATGTGTGTGTGTTTGTGTCGATGCGATGATACGGTCAGTCGAATGAGTTTCTCAAATCTGTGCACCGTGTTCGCAGGGCGCAGCGAGCGAATGGCCAACACTACCCACCACCTCGGGTTGCGCACACCTTTCGAACCAGCACCGAAAAACCAGAACCAACGAAAATGCAATTAGTTATTAGGTTATTGTATCAACTTCCGGGGTTTTCCGCCCGAGCTGGCTGGCTTGCTGCTGGACGCGCGCATTAAAAGGACTCCGGTCCGGTTCTCGGTTCGGTTTTCGGCTGCTTTCACACGGAACTTCACAACAAAGAGAAATTGGGCATTGGACGTGGTGCTGCTACTACTGCCAGCTCGGAACCCTCTGCCGTGGTGGTAAAGTAAACGAGAACTCGCCTCTATAAAACGGTATACGGTGGACATACACTGATGACCCACACACACACACACATCGAAAGGCACAAGCCACCACAGCTTCGTTTGGAGTTGATGTAGATTTAGCTTCACGGTTCATTAGCGTACTGCGCCGCACCGGACGTCATCATCGTTGCGGAGCTCTGGTGCTTCCTGGTCACCTCGAACGCTACCGACTTCCTAATGTTTGCGCAGTACACTTCTACCATCAAAGGGCACAGGAGAAGATGGGAAATGGAAGATCGTACCAATTGAGGCCGCACCTTATACGGCTCTCGGGTCATTTGGGTCAGCGGTACCCTCTTCCGAACTCTAAAGCGTTAAGGCACAGCGTCTTGCACACACCAGGTTCGTTGTGGGTCGTGGACGCTCACCGAATCCCAAACCTGGCTGGCCGTTTTAAATGGCCACCTTCTCCCTAACTCACCCTCACATACACACACACACACACACACGATGAGATGAGATGTTTATACTAATCAATTAACTTAATTGCGATCGCTTTGCGCAAAAGCCAATAGCGCCCACTCGTCGTACGCCAATCGTGCTCGCCAGTGCCGGGATAAAGTCATCAAGGGCTAGAAGAGAGTGCACCAAGGAGTACACGGTATGAGCTTTTTTTTCTTCCCACCTCCCCACCCAAGTCATCCTCGTGGTTCCATCGGTCGTAACGGCGCTGCACCAAGAAAAGTAACTCGTGCCAACACAAGCGCAGGACGACGAAACTTCCTGCCCCGCCCCCAGACACATGTGCAACGGGGGACCCATGACACATTATAAGTTTGCTCCAGCCCCCCCCCCCCCTCCTTTGCCACTCCTTCCCGATGCAACCCGGGCCGGGCGTACATGTGTTTGTTAGGTAATAACCATTATGGGAGCACTCATTTAATTAATTTACTACACCTCAGGCAATTGAATTTAATGCGCTGACCGGGACGACCGAGATTTGTTCCCCCGTTTGGCTATTAAAAGAGCAGCGTGTTTTGTTCCATTTGAATACGGGTGACGGCTTTGCTCGTCAAGTGCGCTTGACTACTAGACACAACTACTTTCAGTTGCTTTACTCCAAAGCGAACGCCTGGAAGGACATCGTGACATGACAATGCTGCTTTCCCCAGCAATGCTCCAACTCGGCTACTCGATACTGGGAAGACATCGAAAGAATGGCTTTTCCACAGCTTCACTTCACTTTCTCGCTTTCCGTTAACCACTGGTTCACAATCTAAACCAGGAACGTGTTGAAATCCATTCCGAGAAATATCCACTGGACGAAGTAGTAGTAGCAGGAGTTCCAATCGTAACACAGCTCCGTGGGTACGATTATTGTTCGTGTTCATTTATGACCTTCCTGCGTTGGGGGAGACCCGGAATGCCGAAGATGTAACAGCGCTGGTAACACTGTTGACCCTTTCCCCTTACACCTGTGGTCCTGCAGCAAGTTTTCCTTCGCCCCCTCCCTGTACTGAGGATCTCGGTAACAGCTCTGGCATTGTGGTACATGGTGGTACGTGGTGTAGTAGTAACGCCGGGTAATACCCACCGGGATGTACATCGAGATCTCTCTCCAGACACTGTGGGAATGGAGGGAGGGGAGGGGGAGCAGAGAGGGAGCACACTGAGGAAGCATGAAAGCATGAAAAAACGCCATCCAACATCCAACATGCTCTCCAACTTTAATTACATTTATCACAATCCGATATCGTATTACCGAGTTCCCATGGCGATGGATGCCTCCGATGATACTGCTCTCGGCTGCAATTTTCCTGCTCGCCCCTGCAGACGGCAAACCTCCATGTGCTTCGTTATGACATTACGTAACTGGTAATTCCCTCCCCCGACACGGGTTTCTGACCATCATCTCCACACGGGCAATTCGAGGAACTCTAAGTAGTACTAGACGATGATGACGACTACGAGGACGGCGACGACCAGAACCATAGTTAAGAGTCACAATTCCGCAGTCATACAGTCTGCTTAATGAAAGTTCTCGCTTGAAAGAATTTCTCTCCCTAACCCCCGGGTCCTCGGGTGGACTGTTTCTTGGACCGCCATTTCCTCCTGCTCCTCCTCCAGACCACCTCCGGGAAGGTTTTTTGACCACGACGCAGGAAAGCTGGGGAGGTGTGCGTGTTAAGTTTACCGTGAAAACATCCACTCCATCCGAATGGTGATCCGATTTCTGACGCCATGTTTCCACTGTCGTTGTCATGGGGTCTCTTTTCAAGGCTTTCGTCGTGTTTGCTTCTTGCTGTCCCGCGGTTGGCGTGTCGAGGAACTATTTTCAAGAAGCGTACCAGGCACACCTATTCTTCCTGCCAGGAACGCCAGGATCTGGGGAAGTACCGGGCAAATCAGGTCCCAGTAGCATCATAGTTTACCTGCACACTCGACTTTCGTTTCTCGAAAAACTGTCTTACGCCATCATTATGGGCAAGTCACTTCACCCAAGTTGACTGTCTCTTTCTGTTCCACACCCCGTGACGAACGAGGAAAACGCACATTTTCACACTTCTCTGAATCGTGTGTGTGTGTGTGTGCGGTGTAGGAAGGCCCGGAAGCACTACCAGGAAGCGAAGCGTCTTGAGCAGTTGGTGGAGCGGAACAGCACCAAACCTCCAATAGCAGCAGACCTGAAGAGGACCCAATGTACTAGAGAGTACAGGCAACTTCCCTGTGCTGGTGAACATTGGAAAATGGACGGAAGTTTAGGCACGTCACGGAAATGTTCCGGCTTTTCCGGAGTTTTCCACCTGCCTAGTGCAACTATTCACACACACACACGCGCGCTCGCGTGCTGTACATGTATCTCTCTCTCTCTCTTTTTAGTGAATACCTTGGTGAAAGTTTGCTTGTGTACTTGCCCCACAAGTTCTATTTACCGTGCTCGGTTGGGTGCCTTTGGCTGCATCGTTGCCTGCCATCGCCGAATTCCATTTGAAGTTGATCGAATTTCCTATCAACAGTTTGGTACACGGTGGTCTCACTCGCTCCCCCGTTCGCGCCGCTGTGTTGTTTGCCGTCTAGCAACGACCCTCCTCGACCCGGCACACTCACCTATATATAATACAATTTTCATCGATCCAACTAATTTATGTAGACGCTAATGAAGCATTAAACATATTTTCGATGCACGCAGCCAGTGCGCCTCGACTCCTCGACTCTTCGACACAGCGGCATGGCCCCCCGTCCGTCCGTGCTTGCCTCGAACGGTGCACCCGCCAGCACGAACCATTTCGGGATCTCGGCCCGTGCATATTTCATACACGCTCACATAAATTGATACGCGAAACCTTCCGAAACTCGTCCGTTTTTGGGGAGTGGGGGGAAGGGACACCTTCCTTCCTCCGCGGAAGCTCACGGGGCGAAACCACCGGGCGTTTGGAATTAATCGTCCGGAGAAACCCACATCCCACTTTATTGCTTCGCGCGCCGCACTGTCTCAAGCGCAGTTGCGCTTCTGGTTCGGTAGAGCAAATTAGGTGGGGCGCGCTTTGTGTGTGTGTGTTAGTTTCCATTCCAATATCCCGGGAGTTGGTGGTTCCGGGTTTCCGCACCCACGGTGTACGGCCAGTTCTGGAACCGTTTGCCATTTCTTCCGAATCACCTTCGCTGAAGGTCAAACCCGGGCCGGCTGCGAGGCTGCGTGCAACGCGGCGAGCCAAAAGTTTGTTCATTTATCAAACCCGCGGACTAAATTTATTGTTGCATTTCTTTCTATTCCGCGAAGCAGAGCAGACCAAATCGCGCGGCTTTTACAATCGGTGCTCGGTGTGCTTCACAGCCTAATGATTCATATTTTATTACTCTCGAGGGCTTTTTTCGCACTTCGCAAAATAGCGGAGCGGCTGAGCGGTTAAATGAGCCTCGCATCAGTCGATACAGATTATGTTAGTTTTAAGGATAGAAACTCCAACTCCAACTCCATTTGAATAGCCATTCGACGCGCTTGTTTGATGCTTCGTGCAAGGAATGATATTCAAAAGTGCTCAACAACACATGGTATCAAAATAATGCATCGTTCAATATGTTCCCACATCCACTGCAAGGTGTTCATTTTTTCATCCATTGAAGCATTCATTTCCCACTCAAGTAGGATCTCATATTGACTGAGGTTTTAATCAATTTTAGTTACTGAATTTATTGATTTTCAATTAAACTCATTTGAATTGAAGTTTACACTAAAAAAACTGATGCAATCGGAACTCAAACTGACACACATAAAATCGATTTTGCAAGCCTAGAAGCAAAACTGGAATGGAGAGAACTCCCTATATGCAGGATTGGATATTGCAGGAGGACCTTAAGGAGATATATAAGTTATTAAAAGCCTATCAACAGGGACAAGCCATTACAGGGTTGAGCTGAAATTGGTTGTTGAAATTGTCTTTATGATGCATCTCATACAGAAAAAAAACAGAAATACCTCATTGCTCCAGGAGGGAATGTATTGCAGATGTCAACGTCCAGGCAACAAACAAATACTTGAAACTTGAAGCAGCATGCCGCATCTAACTATGATCCGGTCTTATAGTTGTTCCATTAGATACCAATGATATTCAAAACGGTATCAGCTCTTTGATTACTTTTCATCTTGCTTGATTACAAACATCTTTCTTCTAAAATTGAAATCTATTGGATTCTACTCGGATCTATAATTGCAGACATTGAACATCCAATGCATTTGACATCCTGGATTCTGTCCAGAAGTTTTGGTTTCTATTCAATGAGTATATTACGAAGATCCCCTAAAATTTGCAATATTTCTGGATGACACCAGCTATATACTGTTCTTCCAAATAGCTCATAGTATGGCTCTAAAGGGCAAAAAAGAGAAACGATAACATTAAAAATGGTCCATATTTCATCTGTTTGCTCCTCTCACGAAACCATCACACAGTTCGATCTCTGCTCTTAACCCATCAATGCATCTGCTTCTCCGCCTGGTTCCCTGTTAACATCATGTTCGTTCGGTTGGTGTAATGCTCTGCCGATAGGATAGTGTTGCTGTTGTACCGAGGCCACGGTATGTATGCGTGCTGTCTGCCCCGAAGGTGTAAACGATGCATCGCAGCAGAAACCAATGCCAGGGATGTACCAGGGAAAAAGCGGACCCCCAATGCAAAGCGAAATCAAATTACAAATCTTGCGACTGGAACCATGAAAAGAACATGATTCTTTCCGACAGTATCTTGGGGGAGGGTAGTGGAAAGAAGGTTTCGAAGGAAACAGCTGGCCAACACAGCTCGCGGACACAATCTGCCCGATTCAACGCCCGTGATGTGATGCCACGCGTGTTTTGGGGTTTAGGTGGTAAGCCCGGCCGTACAAACTTTCCCCCCCGACGACGATCCACGACCCACCCGGACCGGAAATGGCCTGGCACGATCGGCCACTCGAGGTCCATCTCCTCCGGCACACCATCGGCCGATATGTTTTAATGTTTCTGTATTTTTTATACTTGTGACCCCATCCACACAAAGTGAATGGTGTGGTCTCTTCGTCTCACACTTTCTGCCGCGTGTGCGTACACAGCCAAACCGATACAGCCAGGGCGCCCGCGTGTGGCTCGTTGTTGCTGCCAATCTCCCGAAGGGCCGCTGCAGCTCTATGTAGATCCCTATCCAGTACAAGCGATTCTTCTGCCCGGGGCCGCTGTCCGAAAAAAACACATAACCTGGGAACCTCTTCGGAACCGTGAAAGTCGTCCAACAGGGTCCAACTGGTGCGTGTGCAGTGAAATGAGAACCCCGCGCAGAACGTACGACAAGACCAGCCACCACATGCGGCAGCAGCAGCAGCGGCAGCAGGAAGGAGCACGCTCTCTTTGAGCGGAGGATCGCGATTGTGCGACCACAATCGCATAAGTTATATTTTTCCGTATCCGCAACAGGAATGTGCCACGAGAGAGGGAGGTTTTGTTTTCTCCCCCTTCAAAGATTCCCCTCGTCATCCTTTTCGCACTGGCGGGACTGGTCACATTCACTTGTGCACGAGCACCCGCGTCCCTTACCGATCGCCACTCGCCCGAGCATTTGGAAAGCAGCAACGGCAAAGGCACACGCAACGCGCGCGCTCGGTCCCAGGATCGCGACACGCACGGAGATCGCGAAACAGCAAGTACGCGTACAGACACACACACATACTAACATTTTGTACGACGACGAATGGTATGGAATGGAGCGCGAATGGAAAACTCCCTACGCGTTGGGAACCGTGGACGGCGCATTACAACGAGATGAAAATCTAATTAAAGAATTCACCAGAAATCGATCTGATTAGCGCGAGCGCGCGCTCAAGCAGCAAAGGAGAATGTGATTGTGTGTGCCCGGAGGCTGAAGGGGTTTGTTATTTCATTTCTTTGCTTGCAAGCGGCTGTAGTTGAGTCGTAAGAATGCTAAACAGTATTCGGGACTCTGCGAGTGTAGAGGCGCGCGCGCGCGAGCGCACGGTTTTGCCTGTGGCATTTAGCAGTAACTCTTTGAAGCAGGAAAGATTTGGTTAAGGAGCGGAAAAAGGGCCAGTTTTCCTAACGTAGTAGTGGGCTGGAACATATTGGGAAAAGTATTGGAACAAAAGAGGTCTGAATATATCACCAAAAGTACTTCCTCGCAAGCGTAGCGCTTGTGTGCGAAGCGCTTAAGTCCTATGGAGCCCTTTAATTTATAACCAATTTTTTGATATATTTTTCATCAGCTATACACAATTTTTGCGTACGATAGTAGGTCTTTACCTAAAAAAAATATCCGTGAGCAGCTGACGGAGCTGCATTGAGCTTGAGGAGCTCTATTGAGCTAAAAGAGCTATTTTAAGCACACGAAGCTATATCAAGTTTGTGGAGTAACAGTGAGCTTACAGCTACATTGAGCTAGAAGAAGTATATGAAGCGAGAAGAGCTAATTGATTATGCTGAGTTAGAATGATGGGAAAGAGCTACATTGAGTTTAAACATTGAGCTACTTTGCTATATTGAGCGAAAAGATACATTTAGGGTATGAAGCTCCATTTAGAGTGCAATACTGAACTAGACTTGTAGAACTCAATTCAGAGTGAAGAGCTACATTCTTCTTTTAAAAACCATAGCTTTACACAATACTTTTATGTTATTCCGTTCAAAATTCAAACATACAAACCAAGATGTTCCTGATACTAAATATCCCTAAAGTTAAAAATAAACCTTCAAAAACTCGCTTGAAGGAATTATAACTCCTTGAAAGGCTCCCGAATAACGATACACCGCTCTAGGTGGAAATGAATCCCTTCCAAGCTGCTATTGTGTCTCTGCTCGGAAGGAACGCCTTCCGGGCGTATCGATTGCATATGTCTGCCACCAACAACACATCAATGCCCTACCTTCCTCTCCAGTTACGCAGCGGGCAAAAGGTTCAAACGAAATGAACTTCAGCAACTGCAGCACCGAGAAGCGGAGTTAGCGTGCCTCAGTAACGGAACCGAAACCACGGGACTACTCTCACTACCCATAGAAGGATGGAAATCTCACCCCATCTCTTCTCCTACAAACGTGCACACACACACACACACACGCATGGAATTCTTCAATGCATCGTGCCACTGTTTCCTCCACGTCGATCCCTCGGCACCCGAAATTGCACTGCCCTCAAACGACTCCACACGCCACCCTTTTTACGCATATGGTCCGGGAGGTACGCGACGCATCGCACAAAAGGTGGAAAATGCACAACAGAACGCGCGGAACCGATACCGATCCGCGCTCCATACCAACAAACCCAGCAGTTCGGACGAACGGGAGGGGGGAGGGCCAAAAGGGCATTAGTTAAGGGTTGGAAAATACTCGCAGGCCACGGAATCGCTGCGTCGTCTAGCGTCGTCGGCCGTGCTGCTACTGGGCCGCGCGGTTTGTGAACGAGCGTCCCCGGTAGACGAGTATCGGCACGGCATCTCGCACATAACTTGATGCCTTCGTCGTCGTCGCCGTCTCCGTCTCCGTCGTTGTTTCTGTTGGGTCAAAGCTGTGCGCACTACAGCGTACCTCACCGAACACGCTCAGGCTCTGTAATTGATGATTACGGTTTGCGCAATGCATATCAGCCATCTCTCATCTTCCGCAACTGCAGTGAGCGCGGGCTCGTGTGTGTGTATGTGGGGATGTTTAAACGCGTGCAAGTGCACAGGTAAGTGCATTCGCCTGTGCTTGTGATGGTGGTGCGGGTGGTTTCTTTCCCCTTTCGAGGTGTGTGTTTTTTTTCCTTCATTCAAACCCTTTTCTTCTTCATCGTGCCAAGAGTGCGAAAAGGTCAACGCAAACGGTACCGGGTTGGGCTAGCGACACCGAGAGCCCACATTGAGTGAGGAAAGCCACGCGAACATGGAAAGGGTTTTGCGAGCTAACGAACATTCCTCAAGACTCCAATGGGATATTGCGTCTAAGAATCGTATGCGGAGATTTGAAGGTAATAGGCTCTTTGGAACACTTCGTTCAAATATCACATTTATTTGAAGAACAATCTCTAGGAACGTCTTATTTGGAAACGAAAAAAATATATATATCTCCAACAAATTTGTACCAACTCCGTCCAAAAATGCAGTCCCCCGCGGTCAACAAACAATGAGAAAATGGACAGGTTCCGTTTTCGTCTGAAGGAATCTCTTCCCGATAACGATGAGGCAACAAACCAAAACCTAAAGGGAAGGGCTTTATCGGTCAGGTTTTTTCTCCTCTCCACTGAAAGTAAACCTCAAGCTCTGGAAACAAGAATGGTCATTTCCCATCATCATCGGGATAGACCGGGACACACAAACACAGGATACGAGTTTACACACGTATGATTTATATACGCAAAAACGAAAAACGAACGTCCGTCGACGACGGCATACGCTCTGGCAAGTGAGGTGTTGTCTCTACCTTTCTCACCACAATTTCGCTCAGTTCGTTTCCCTTCACTAGAACCTCAGACAGCATCCGATCCAGAGAATGCCTTCGCTTGAGACTTGGGGCATTTTCTTTCTACTTTCTGCAATGATCATTCTTTCCAGCCTTTATTTGTCTCTCCGTGCTGGAGAGTGTGAGCAGTGCTGAAAAGTTGAAAGCAAAAATACATCATTGACCATCCGCCAACAGCAGACGACGAACTGTAACGACGACCCGGGAGAACATTCCGTGCGGCCTCTAGAGCGCAACTTCACACAGGCGCATGGAATGCGCACGGATGCGGCTAGCAAGAAAGAGAGCGACGGAGGCAACCGTGATGAGATCTTCGCAAGCTGCTTAATGCTATTCCGTTGCTTCCCTGGCTTAAGGGTTCGCGCCTCTCTGTTCCATATGTGCGCATACACACACACACATGATGCATAACATTAAATCCATCGCGGGGTATTGCAGGTCTCGTTAAGGCGCAAAGGGGTACGGCGCGCGATCGGTCAGATCACTCGCCAAGATCCCGACTTTTTTCCGACCGTTCGTTCCTGGGGCTTATAATATACCCTCTCGCTCTGTATCCCGTGTGTCTGTGTTGAACGATTCATTTATTCTGATTAAAAGGAAAGCGCGCAGAACACGACGCCAAGATGCAAAGTGTTGAAAGAATGAATGCACCACCAACCGCACCGTCGGTATCGTTGTTCCTGCTTGGAAAAGGAGAAAAAATCAACGCAAGAATAAAAACAAAACAACAACGAGCTCGGGCTTCGAAATATCATCAGCAGTGCGCCAGCGGGACACACGCATGTTTGCCAATACGCAACCGGTGGCGACCATCAGCTCCTCACGCAATATGGGCATCATTTGCTGGGGAGAGCCGGGGCAATGTGTAACAATCCAAAAAAAAATCCCAAGCAAACGAGTACGCGTTACTCACCGATACAGTGCGCGTTAATCAAATTACACATCGACGAGCGATGGAGGTAGTAGCAACAACAACAAAACAACCGCCACGCACAACACACGCCTTTGAGGGTCGTGGGGACTCTTCTGTGTGCCGCCTTCGACCTTCGGGAGCGATTCGTTTTTGCAAATGCACACACCAACAAGACTCCAGCGGCTGGGCCCCCGGGATGGAATACCTCTCTCTCTCTCTCCCTCCGTTTTTTTTTCGACTGCACTAATTGGACAGCGTTAAGACCGCCGGGGCAGAACAGCAAAACAAAACCACGCTCTGTGTGTTTCCATTCTTCCTCAGCGGCATTGCTTCGATAAATTAAGCATTGATAACGGTCAACCGGACGGGCGGCAACGGCCAAAACCGGACCAAAGAGAGATTTGCTTGCCAAGATGGGATAGCTTTGTTCTTTCGGTGCGAGGAATGGATAGCTGCTGCTTTTTTTTGCTTCTGCGATTTTCAAAACGGGATGCTGGCGGTAAAGATTTTATCCACAAACACGCACACAAATGGAAGGAAGCTGTGGTAATGATGCAAACAGCACAGGCTACAATTTGTCAACAAAAAGAGGGTATTGTAGCGGATTTTTTTTCAAAAATGAGCTGGATGTTAAGGTTTGAAAGGAATTACTCCACCAATCCGTACCAGCAGCACCATTTGCTTTGTATTGAACTTTAACGCAGAAAGCTAGAGGATGAGGTCATAGCTCAGTGCGTAAGCGTATGTTTTGTGTCATCAAAGGTCTGAGATCAATTCCAGAAAAAAAACAAGAGAGAGTGAGATGTAAACCAAAAAAGCCCTGTTACTTCAAATTATAAATCCCCTCTGCTTTACAACTTGTCCAGATCCAAGATCTGGATTCTTGCTGACAAAGCTACTAACAAATAAGATCTTCTTCAAGTAGAGTTGCTCATTGGTTGAAATATGAAAGATACTCAATTTTAGTTATTTGTTGCTAAAGATGATCATGATAGCTTTGCTTGACAGAACAGATGAGTAATAATGACTCTTGGTATTTTGTTATTCATAAAATGTCTCTAGCTCCTCATAGGAATGATACATAAAGCTTATTATGAAATCCTGGCTTAAACATTGAATATTAAAACTCAAGATGTTCAGATTTCTGCTTAATTTTAAATAAAATACACGCCACAAGAGCACTTAATTCCCGTATCAAACCAGTATTATGCAACTCACGATAGGTGAAGATCGTTACTACATTAACGGAGCTACTCCTCCCTGAAGAATAACACTAGACAAAAAACTGGGCAACAAAATGCTGTGAACTTAGCTTACATAAGTGTTGTTTACAGGCCCGCTCAAGTACAAAAATGTCAATGAAGGGGGGTCAATACTGGAATAACAGTGCGTGCCTATCTTCGGTACGCCGTGAAGGAGCGGAGCTACCCAACAGCTTGAACAACAATCTTGATCCGACTACTTACACACAGCAACAGTTAAAGCAACATTCAAGAGAGGAAAAGATGGAAAATCTTCAACCCTATCCCGGCCCAATCCCCCGAAACAAACGCGATCGAACGCTGAAATGCGCGTGAGAAAATATCAACAAAACCGAAGCTCTAAGCTCACTCCATTGGGCTCCGCGTCATCAACAAGAAGCACTCTCGCACTCCTCCCTGAACAGTTGCTGTGTGCAACACACACACACACACACAGCCCGTTTTCGATAGCAAGTAGCTAAAACAAGCTGAAGGATCGTATGTTATGGTTCGTCGTTCGTCCCGCCCACCAGCCTTTCCATCAAGGCCTTCGAAACGCTGCAGCAATACACATAGAATGCAAAGTGGGAATTATTTATTATGCGAATAAACAAAACCAGATCCATTCTTCTGCTTCAGAGTTGGGATGGAGAGGGCAAACAGGGAGAACGACACGAATGGGATCTCCAATTGATCGAACGTTGATCGGTCATTGAGAAGACGATGGGGGGGAAGCCATCACTCAGCACATTCAGGCCTCCTTCTGGCTTCCGTGCCAAGATGACCCCCGCACGGTAACAATGACAGTTCCCAAACGGTTCCGTAAGCTTCGACGAAAGGAAGAAACACAATGTGTACAACACAACAGCCACACGGTGTTTTCTGGTTGTTACAACTACGAAGATCAACTCCACCCAGAGGTCACGGCGCGTGTGGAGTCGAAGGGACAAGCGCAGAGTCCGAGAGCTTTACATACAGATGAGGTTGATTATATTTATTTGTAAATCAGGTAATCGCGGCATTCGCTGCTACAAACCCGCCAACGTCAACACGTCAGAACTGGGAATGCATCTCAGTGCTTGGAGTCGTCTCTCCAAGACGCTCCAAGATTGGGCGTTCTTTGGAGGAACGGTTGAAAAATTATTCGCCTTTTTTGTGTGCGTGTGTGTGTGCAAACGACGCACTCTCACCATTCGGCCGGGGATGCGTGCTTGCCCAAAATCAAAACATCCTCGCACCATTACTGCCTTACCCTCTTCCCCTATATCTCCGGACAACGTGACGTTCAAAACCATGGCTAAGCTAAACGAACCAAACGGATTAGCATTCTTGCAGCTGATTTGAATCCGCACAGCGCCTCCACATCACCTCGCAGACGACAACGACGACGACGGCGAAGAGATGAAGGAGCAGAGAGACTCACACAGAAACCGCCTCGGCGCAGGCCTCCAACAGGTCGCTGCTTCGGCTTTAAAAACGCATTACAACACCCCGAGGCCCGAGCGCCTGCTTCTTGCCCTCTTTGCCCGCTAACGGAAAACCGGCAATGATGAGACGAACGCCCCGAAATAATGCGAAACGCCATCCGCCGACCGGAGAGCAACGGAACAAACTCCGACCGGCGACAGGGGCTGGGGTGAAATAATGCAGATATACGCCGGCAGAGCTCCGTGGTGTGTCCGTATAAGGATTTATGCAAAAAAAAAAGAAAGAACAGAGAACGAACAGAACCGACCGAAAGCTTCCCAAACGAGAGAGAAGGCCCCCGCCCGGACGACGAGATAAACGAGAATAGTGTGGAATTAGCATCGAGCATCGGGTACACACAACCGGCCCCATCTTCTGGATGGATGGTGGAGCAACAACAAAAAAAACCCCGAGAGGAAGTAAAAAGCTGCTGTACGATAAGCAACACATACCTCCTCTCCAGTGTTCCTTTACCCTTCCGGGGTTTCCACAACCATTGCGAAGCTCGATCTCGCTCTTACTTCCACGAGTCGTCGTCATCTCGGCTTCTTCCCCCTGGTTTCGCTCAGAACAAGTCATCTCCACCTCCTTATCTGCCATCAGGAAACAACGTTCGCGCGCCTATAACTTCCCTTCGGTGCCTTCGATGGGGTTGTTTTCTCTCTCTCTCGTTCTGTTGCATTGGCCTGTTGTGGTAATGCGGCCAACTGGACAATCTCCCCCCCAGTGCCGGTTCAACCGGTGGCCGCCAGCTCCAACTCCGACGTGGTTAACCAAGAAAGACTACGCGCGGAGCGCGCGAGATGATGCTGATTCAATATTTAAAATTTATGAAAAGAATAAAATGTCGGATTAAGGAAGAAAGATTACACCACCACCACCGCCACGTCTGGAACCCACTCGTCCCCTTGGCAGAATTCTGTGATCGGTTCTTGGTTCCTCGGTTGCTTCCCACGTCACCTAGCGCACCAAACAGTGCGAGGGAGAGAGCGCGTGTGGTACACGTCCGGTTATTTTTTATGCCTTTCGTCTTTCCCGGCCGGACACACGGCGGCCACTACACCGCTGCCACCGCCATCGTGTGGGCTGGCTGGCTGGTTTGGTGGTTTTGCTTGCTTGCAAATGTGCACGGCGCGCAAGGTTATCAGTTTCCGCACGATCAGCAGAGAGAGAGCGAGGAGGTTTGCGCTCGAAAGCACAAACCACCACGCCACCATCACACCTTCTCCTGTGTGCTGACTTCCCGGAGCTTTCCCAAACGTTTTGAGACACATTACTTTGTAGTGTTGGAAGCAAAATGATGCTAGATACTCGGGAGAGGCGAAAAATGGAGAAGGTGACGCACACAGAAGGCGTCGATTCCAGAACCAGAAACCAGAAATAGTTCCGTCGTCGAACCCTAGCGACACGAAGGTGTAAACCGTGTTGGACATTCGCACCCGGTTGGTGGAGTCCCGGAGACGACGCCAAAGCAAAACACTTTATTGGCAGGCGGGCAGCTTAAGCCTTGGCAAAACAGGGGGGACTCGACACCGAGTGGCAAATCAGCAAGCGAATGCTAGCAAAGATTAGCCCTTTAGCAAACGGTTACACTGACAAACGGATAGCTAAACGGACGACGGCTTCCGGGAAGGGGAAGGAAGCTAGTGTTGATGACGAGCTGTTGAAACTAATCCTTTGTTTAGTAAACAGTGTTTCATAGAGTGAGCATCAACAGGAATTTGAAGAGATTTTCTGCCAAGTTGAAGACGCTCCACAAATTGTCATGATTAGTAGTTGCGGATATGTTTGGAGAGGTTTCATTCACTTGAGACATTAATTACTCCAACAATTAATACTGAGAGAAGCAACAGAATAACGAATAAGATGCTAGTAGTGGGCTTCTTTAGTGATTGGTGCTTCATCTCGAATTATGAAGAAACGGAAAAATGAATTCTTGGCAATTTCATATCTAAAGATTGACTGATAATGTATGAAGGGCCTAATCCATGCTTAAGAACCATGATATCTATGTCTCAGATATTGTAGTGCTCCTAAGTAGTTCCGGTGCCTAGCAATTCATAGAAAACTAAACTATAGCCACCGTAAGTACCGAAGATCCAACCTGAAAATCTTACATTGCATCGATTCCAACGAACAAACGCAACATTGCAAATCCATAATTGTAAGTTCAATAACAAAGCAAGAGTATGGCTGAGTAATCGGCATTGACGGCGGACAGAATATCTTTGGTTGAACGATGTTCTTGCAAGGATTTATTAGACGACTGGAACAAAACAGACCCCCGTAATGTCACTCGTACCACTGATGGAAAGGACTACAACGATACAGACCCTCGCAATGTGATTTGGGCCACTAAACTGTACTATACTTGCATCACTTCGGATGGATGTATTTAACGAAATGCCTGGATTCCAAACGATACAGACCCCCGCAATGCCATTTGGAATATTGAACTGGAATAGACAACCACGAAATCCGAATAATGTAGACTAGGGGTCTCCAAACTTTTCAGTTCGTGGGCCGCATTGCTTCACAATCAACGTTGTTGAGGGCCATTCTGACGCTCTCTTCAGAATGAGTGGAAGTTCAAATCTCGTTTTAATAAGAAAATACTAACAAAATATATCAAATATATGCAGCTTTCTTTTATTGAATCTTGATTTTCGTCTTTCAGAAGTAATAAATTAAAATTTGATTAATCAATCAGAAAAGACAGCTATTTGATATAACCTTTACCCAGTCATCGCCGGCCACATTAAAGGCTGGTGAGGACCGCAAGCGGCCTGCAGGCCGTAGTTTGGACACCCCTGATGTAGACCTTCGCCACGCTTATAGGACCAAAAAATCATGGACTGGATTGATCAAAACTAAACCGTCCGAGTACACCCGAGATAAGGTGCCCTTCCATGGCTCAGAGAAGGAAATGTCTCCCTGCCAATATGGATTGTGACGCCATGAACTACCTTTGTATTTTCTACTCTTAAGCAATACGGCCCTTTTGGACCGTTACTCCTGAATAAAAAAAAAACAAAACAAGCAAGATGTCCAAGTTAATCGGTGCATATCCACTTGTTGTAGATACAATAATCAACATCAATCTAAGAAACATCAAATCTTCAGAGTCTCCACAAGAATTGGAATGGCTTTGTTATAAAAGATCAGATAACGGTCAAACTCTGCTCCAAGTAAAAATCACCTTTTTTAGAGAGTTAAATAAGTTGAGTTGAAAGAGTCAGATAAAGAAGTCAGATGAATCAGAGTTAAACGGATGCAGTTGGAATTTGAAATCGAACGTAAAAGATTAAAAGAAAAAGCACTAATGACTTATAACACCTCTTTGTTGTGAGTTTAATCAGTACCTTCACATCCCCGATCTTCCCTCTCTGTTACTCGATGTGCGCTGTCGAGTCCCAAACTGGGGTATTTAATACAAAAGCTATGTTTAGAAAATACTTAAAACAGCATCTTCCTGCCATCTTGATCGCAATTCTTATCGTGCCGTGCGTGTCCCCAATGGGCTCACCACACAATGGCAGCTAATAACTATGAACATTCCAATCCATAATTTCCGCCCCAATCTCTTTATCCACAAATATGCACTAAAAAGGGCTACACGCAAAACGGTCTGCGCGCGGGTTTTCATTCTACAAAACCAAATTGCTTCCCATATCCCATTTGTGTCCACTTTGTAGACAAACAATATGCGTGCTGACAAAGCGCGACCGTACGTGCCCCGCGCACTCATAAACAAGGGCTCATGTGTGCCCCTTGATCGTTCCCTTCGCGCTGGCCAGTCGCTGGGAATGTCTGGAAAGAACTAAAAAACCAGACCCACTATGCAGCAGCTCCAGCTAGAGGCAAACAAAAAAAGGCTTCTATCAATATGCTACTAGAAAACGATGCGAAGACACACACACACAGCAATCGATGGAAAAGTTTAAAGTTAACTCCGTTGACCATTATTCTCTGCATACCTTCCGCTTCGGGAGCGAGACTCCCGCGTTTTTCCAAAAGGGCAAAGAAATCAAGGCCAATGCTCGTGTGGTGGATCGAATCATCGGTTCATGATGTGCCTGCCGCTCTCTCTCTCTCTCGCCCACTTACTCCCGCCACCAGAAGCCCTCCACATTCGGCACAAACAGTAGCAACGGTTAGGGCGTCATCTGCACACAGCTTTTAAAAGCGCAGCAGATCCTCCACAGACACACACACAGATACATCTGGCTAACTTTGTTGGGTCCCTCGTGTCCTTGTGCGACCACGTT
Source organism: Anopheles arabiensis (assembly GCF_016920715.1). Classification (NCBI taxonomy): domain Eukaryota; kingdom Metazoa; phylum Arthropoda; class Insecta; order Diptera; family Culicidae; genus Anopheles; species Anopheles arabiensis. The sequence continues at coordinate 32,865,557 of NC_053518.1, forward strand.
CCGGCCATTTATGGGTGAAATTGGATTGAAAGACGACCACAAAAGATCCCCACACGCACACCCACACCCTCTCGGGTCGATTGTAGCCAAAAGTGCAGCATAAAAATCGGATCCCACCCTACACAGTGGAGCTGCCTGCACAAAAGATGCACGAGATTAAATAAACGCTTACAACAAAGCCAGTGTGTGGTGAAGCAAATCCGAAAACCCACATACACCCGCCAACTCTAGCTACGATACCCCGAAAGTATTTACGCCGCGGTCCGTTCCGGGTGAAGGGAGAGTAACGCGCTACAATGTTGAGAATGCATCCAGCAGCAGCTGCAGTCCGTACAGAACATCTCGTGCGGGTAGATAGTCTCGTCTCACGTACATTACGAGGACACACACACACACACAAACGGTTGAACAAAACTTCAACTTCCCCGGGGGAAAAGTATGGGAAGATGCGCTGCGTTTGCTATCGCTCGCCGGTGCACCCCGCATGCCTTAAAATCTATGCAAGTTAATCTAAATTCCTCAAAACCTCTAGAAGGAAGTCGATAGCATCAATGATTGTTCAATTACCCATGCATCGGGGGCGCTGGAGAGCGCAAAAGAAGCGGCCATCTTCCAGACGGAACGGTCGCCCGCTGCAAAAGAGGGCAGGTTTTCCCCCCGAATACCATTAATTTATCGATCCACTATGTGTTGTTGAGCCGTTTAACAGGCTCTGATATATTAGAGAGTTAAATTTTTTTTTTCGGGTTTTGTGCTCCTTTGTGGTATTGGAACAACATTTTGATGAAAAAAACGAATTTTCGCTTGTCGATCGACAACAAACGCTGGCGCACACTGAAATGCACAGAAACACACACACACGCCTTTCCCCTGCCCGAACAGACGCATCCCCAACCCCAACAGCAGGCTGCAAATGAATTGGTCTTTCATTTTTCATTTTTGCTGTCGCACACGCTTGTGGGAGGTCGGTAAAGAATGTGGGCCCGGACCCACCGGTGGCACGGTGGCAAACACGGGCAACACACGACGACGGTCGGCCGGGCCCGTTTCGACCCCGTTTTATCGTTTCTCGCGTTTTTGGTGTACATTATAAATTTTAATTAGCCGGACATTGCGTGATGCGTGACTCTATGCCGGCCGATGTGTGTTTGTTTGTTGTTGTTTTTTTCTGGCTTCGACTGTCTTCTTGTTGCCACACAATTTGACTTTATTTTTTTCCTGTTTTTTTTTTGTCGTGTTTGTTGTCGTTGCTTTGATTTGCATCGCACGCAGGAAGGAAGCAATAAACGCAAAACCACTCCAGCAGGAGGCAAGCAATTGGGGGATATGGTTGGTGTGGGGTTTGACTTCGAACGCCTTCGAGCAGTTATTTGTCACTTTTTTTGTTTTTTGTTTTTTTGTTGCTGTTTTTGTATGTAGTCTCAGCACTTTACTGTCGGCGGGTAGGGAGGATTTTGGCTTTTGCTTTTGTTTGTTTTGGGTGGGGTGCAAGCGATAAAAGCCAAACATACTTAACACCTCTGCCACCGCGGAAGCGATTGGCACCGATTGGAGCACAAACGGGCACGAACATTTGCAAAAACAAAACCAGCGTTGCGTTTTATGGTGTTTGTTTAGTTTTGTATTATTTTAAGCAATTGCATCATCCAATGTGCTTCTTCCAATGTGCTGCGAATCAATGGATTTTAGCTCGCCTGACGAAGAAACATTAATTAACTCATTTATGTACAGGGTTTTCCAGGGGTCCTCATAGTTGTGGGACACTTCGTTGAGTCTTTCCTGCTGGAAGTGAACTTCATATGGTGGAAATTGAACTCTATGGCACCCTTTTTGGACAGGCTCTTTCGAAATTCCTATTGGATTTGTCCAACAAGGGTGCTATAGAGTCCAATTCCCGTTACATTAAGTTCATTTCACGTTAGAAAGAGTTCATTAAATGTCCCACGGCTATGATAACTCGTGGAAAACCCTGTATTCTATGGAAGATTTATATGATTCGTCACTCGTATTATTTTTGTTTGTTCATCTGTTGATTTTTTTTAATTTTAGCATTGTATTGCTTCACCAATCTTGATGTTCTTAAAACTTTACCATGTTTTACCATTTTATTACGTCTCCTTATATTTTGAAACTTTTTATACAATTGTTCCTGGTGATCCGTCAATTTGCTTATTTGTTGATTATCTATTACATGTTTTTTGTTATTTTATTTAAGCAATAAATCGTTTACTTGTTAATTTGCCCTTTTTTCTTTCCATTTCTCATTCTATTCCTTCATTTATTGGTTGATTTGGCTCCCTTTTTCACTTCTAATATTGTTTTTTGTAAAATAATTTTAAAAATTAATTTAAAAATCATTTTTTATGAACTCGCTTAGCTAAAATTATACAAACTGAGTCATAAATTAACCAATAGTAGTTTAATTTACTAAAAACAACCGACAAAACAATCGCCTAATAATGTGGTATATATTTAAATAAAGAGCAAAAAAAATCAATTAATTTAAAACCATCTAAAAAAATATGAAATTTTTTACGAAGAAGAAAAACACATACAAATCATTACATTTGATAACGAGTCTCGACAAACTAGTGCAAATTATGCTAACGGGGTAAACTTGCACATAAAAGAACCGCTTCTACCCCGAGAACAGGAGCAAAAACTTCCTCTGCTGATTTGCTCCTCATAAGCTCAGCACCGCTTACACCAAAGCTTACGAAAAAGTCGAGCTGTGTTCGTAATTCTACGCCTACAATGCACAGCAACAGCAGCAAAGAAAAAGAAAACACCCTCCACTATAACAAAGTAATAATGATATTACCGCGGCACAGACACTACCGTTGCGGCGAAGGTTTCCAGCCAGAATTACCCATATTTTATTATTCTGATCCTAATAAAAAGAATATGAAGCACCTGTTTTTTTTTTTTTTTTTTGGCGTTCGCCGCACCAACTTTCAAATAAAGGGAGAGAAAAATGCAACAAAAAAAAGAACGAATGCACAAGAACGCTCAATGAAGGATCTGCGCGAACAAAGCGTCAACTACGGGAGCAGCGCGAGAAGATCTACCAGCTGCAAGTTGGGTACAAAAGAGTAAACTACTTAAGCGAACAACATTTCCAAATGGCATTTCCTGAACCGGCGCGGGGAAGGTTTTCGCTTCAGACGTTTTCGTATCTCGTACCCGAAAATTACGAAACACAAGTGCACGGTTTTGGGTGGCCTCCAATGTTGAATGAAACACCGCGACGGCGCTTCCCATAACAACAACAACATCGAAACCCTCCATCGCAAAGGAAACTTCCATCACAAGAAGACGCCCAAACCCATCTGCATTCGGCAGTGGAAAGTGAGGAAAAATATGCCCCCTGAAAACTGCAAACCTTCACCGAGAGAAATAAGCGGGAAAGTTTTCGACTTTTGCGAAGCAGCGGTTCCATTTGCCGAAGAGGGTCGTCGGTTAGGAAAGAGATACTGAATTATCCTTCCTCCACGGTGAAGAGATGATCGCGTACAATTCGTTGATCTTCTCCTCTCTTTTGCTCTCGCACTCTCTCTCTTGTGCATTTCGGAAAAAGCTTCGGCTGCCAGGACTCACAACTCAAAACTGGCACCATAACCCGCTTCCTTCATAGTTCCTCCTGACCATTTTCCTTTCGATCTCCCCATTTCGGTGTGCCTTCAAAGGTCACCGTGAAATATAAAATGAACACAACACACAAAGCCACACAAACATCGCTACAGAGAATAAAATAAAAACCATCGCTAGTTGGCAAAAAAGTTCACCTGGTCCGGGCTGGCTGGAATATTTTCACCTGACTTAGACTTCCTCCAACGATTCTCGCTTACTCACACCGTTTCTTCTTCATTGATGAACCGTGGCAACAAGACAAGCCAGCGAGTCTCAATATCTCCCGTTTGGCATGCTCCGGTACTTCCGGTTTGGCAAGTCTATTTGCGCCACTTTGTCCTCCCCTTTGCTTTTTTTGTTGTTGCCATAAACTGTCATCCGGATCTCCGTTGGATTGAGTTCGCGAAATAAACTCGTGACTGACGCGCCTTCCCCCGATTCATTGGACCAGTGTGCAGCGAGTGTCTACGCCATCGGACGATAGCTACAGAAACATATACAAAAACATACACACACATACAAACACACGTGGAAATGTTGGCCAGCGAACGGACGGTTGCGAAGCGCGCCCAACTTCTTGAAAAAGTTCTTCAGTCAGGTAGAAGTAGTTCGTTTCTCTAATTAAAATTTCATTAACCGAACTGCGGTGGCAGCAGCAATGGGAAGCAGTTTGAGGTTATTTCGCGTGGTAAAAGAACAGCTTTTTTTGCCGAACAGCCCAATAGTAACGTCAGGATATCGTTGAAACGACACTTCCACAAGTCGTAACAGTCGGGACCGGGGGGATAACGATTACAAGACCAGGTCCGGTGTTTTGATGCTATCGATGGGATGCGATTTGCGGGAAGAAGGTAGCAGCAGCAGCAGAAAGCGCGGAATACACTTCACCTTGTACCTCTCCAAACGTATTCCGTGTCCGGAAGCGTGACCAGCGAGACCGAGACTCTTCTGCAAGAGAACCCGGCACGAGATGCGCGAGGTTCTATAGGAGGGAGTGCAGTAGATAAGTTGAAAACCTCGTTCCAATCACGCGATTGATAGAAAGGACCGAGTGCAATTAATTGCATGTGCATCATTGCCTTCATTGCTCCCCTGCATCGTCAGACACACTAAGGGCTGAATGGTGTGGAGAGAAGTGTAACCCAATCCTAAAACCAAAGAACCGGACGGACTACCGCAGTGCTGCTGGTATCCATTTCACACATCACACTTCTTTTTCTGTATCATTTTTCGTCTCCTCACGTGTGTGTGTGCACCCAACATCCTCATCCTCTCCCCCGGGGGGAAAGTGCTACCACCACATCGTTTGGAAGATGCTCCATCATTCCCGCTGTGTTACGCGAACGAGGCACAGGGAAGTCCACTGCTCTACATCTGCCGTGTGGTTGGTTTGCGAAATTCTCGGTCGCTTCTTCTCGCTGTCATGCTACCGATGACCATTCCTCGTTCAGCTGAGCTCTTCCTGCACTTCCCTATGGACTATGGACACACACACTCCAAAAATGGATGGCGTGAGATTTCCCCATTCGTGAGCGCATCGTGACGAGCGCGAGCTACAAACGGCGAACGCCAGCCTCTGCGAGTGCATGCGAAATAAAGGAATCAATGTGAAAAACAGCCCCTGGTGTCCGGCCAGGCAAGACAAAGGCCAGCGAAAAACTAACCATCCGGGCGTTTTTACCCATCCCCAACGACACGACGGAAAGTCGATCGATCGATCTTGATTGGTTTGCGCTCTTTCCCTCTCTCGCTCTCTGGAAATGATTACAAGTGGACCGGAGTGGGGCAAAGATGGGAAAATTGAGACGAGCCCAAGTCACTTCGTACCGTGCTAAGTGTTTATCTTGATAAATTAGATGTACATGCACGCTTTCCTTTCCATCGCTCGATCGATACACACTTGCCACCCCAAACTCCATAAAGCACACGCCAGCATCTTCCACAGCACGCCCGATGTGTATCGACCCTGACTCTGTGTGAGAGAGCGCAAATGTCGATGTGAATCGTTCGAAATTCGAGATTAAATGCACCATCACCACCACCACCGCTGCCAACATGAGACCGCCATCATGATGGGAAGAAAAACTGCAGCGTACCAGTATTCCCCGGTAGTGTTGGGACGGGTTGGTTCCTACCAGCGAAGAAGAAATACGAACCCGTTGCGCACGCGGGGAGGAGGCAAGCCAAACAAAAGAAAATTGACATCCGGGAAAAACTAAAACCCGAGACGGAAGGAAGGAAGCGAGTGAATGTGGTGTGGTTGGTGTTGGCGTGACATAAAAATAAAATCTAAATTAATGCGTTTGCCGCCACTTCTCTCTCCCAGGGAGGATTGCTTTTTGCCAAAGGATCTCGTTTTTCCTTACTTGCTCTTAAGCGGCGGTGGTGGAAACGATTGATTTTTCCGTGCGATTTCCGTGTACGCTTTCTTCCTCATCCTCTCGCGCTTGTATTCCAGACCGATAAAGCATCGCTCTTGCACGGACAAACACACACACCCGATACATTACGACAGAAGGACTTCCCGACAGTCGCAGTAGACAAAACCACACGAATGTACATTATTTGTTTTAGCTTATCCGCCACCGGTATCCTGGAGTGTACAGGAGAAAGTGTCGATTTCTTCCCGGATAGTCAGACGATGCATTACTGTTTTGGTGTTTCGAGAATGTGTATTGATATTGCTGAAACCGAATGGATACTTTTTGGCACAAACAGATTTATAGCTCAAGTCAGTAGTGACTTTGCTGAATTTATTGAAATCGCTTCTCCATTGCACGAATTTTGCCCAATAAGTATGTAGTTTGCACGATACTGTAGGTGAGTGACACGTGAAATAGGTTTAAAAAGCAATTATTGTTGTGCAAATTGCATAACTTTAGGCGTATTTAAGTCCATGTTAGTATTAATCGAATATATCGCACCTTAAATCAAAGAAAAAGGTTATTGTAATATAAATTACATGATTTGATACGTTAAAGTATAAATGTGTTGAATAAATAAGTATTTAAACCAAATATTTAGCTAAGCTTATTTCTTCCGTTATTTCGTTATATACCTAGAGCCAACAAATGTCTGATAAACTCATCAGGGATAAGTTCGGCAAAATAACTCGCTGTTTATGGCAAACCATTCCCCCGCCGTGGCATAAATTAATACAAATTGAGCATGCAAAGTATCGATCGAAGTACATTAAACTCATGCAACTCGTTTAAAGAACAACATTTTGCATGACAAATTGCATAACTTTAGGCGCTTTTGCAGTCCCTTCTTTCCGTCATGCAATCGTGCAATAGCTCACAGCGTAAGCCATAAAGTGACAATAAAACAGTTACACAACACATCCTAACGATGCTACCATCCCCAAACCACACACATAGATCTTCGCGCCTTTAAAACCTCGTTTGCAACGCCACTTGACAGATCCTCGATAACAATCAGCTAACAACTTCGCACCTTATTTTGGGGGGATTTAAAGCGAAAGAAGCAACAACACACACACACACACACAAAAACCTCGCTCTGCCAAGGCTTATCCTTTTCTGGGGGTACAGCCCGACACGCGGTGGGTGTTGTTTGTGAGCGAAAAAGGGTTCAAGGATTGATGAGCACATACACACAGACACGGTCGAACCGCTACCCAATCTCTATCTCTGCGTGGCAAAGACGGTTATACATCGCTGATGGTGGTGCCGCTGCTGCTGCTTTGTGCGGTGGTTTCCTCGCTTACGCCCGGAATGTGTGTGTAGAACTGTACCGAAACCGTGTCGTTTACGTTTGCTGTTGTGCTGTAGGCGGCGAAAGAGAGAGAGAGATGGAGAGGGGAAGTAGGAAATAAAGATAAACCCTACTCACTTTCTAGGGGACGCGGGAGCGCCCTAGTCCGGGAGGACCTTGACAGAAGGCAATGGCAGCATAACCACACCGAGAGCGAGCAGCGGAAAGGCGTAGTGCAGTGTAGGACACGGTAGGAAAAAGGATATCTTAGGCAAGATATCTCTTGCAAAAAGCACTCTCCTCGGATGCTCGGAGCACCAAGAAGGCAAGAGTAGTAAGGTCACATTGGAGGGGGGCAAAATGGAGGAGATAGATACATGGCCAAGGTGGTAAGAAGATAGATGGCGTTTATAAAGATATAGAATTTCTAATTGATGCATGTACGGGATTGAAACCGTGGGTGAGCGGGGCAAGAAGCAGACACCCCTGGATGCTGCTTGCATGCCAAAGGCATCGAAGCAGGAAGAACAAACTACGATTGAGATATTGGAGCGATATGTGGGCCCCTGCCCCACCAGCGATGCCACCGGGAAAGTGCAGCGCGCGTGTTGGGTGTGAGTTCTTTTCCTCCGACAGATTGCTTTTCGCTGTCGAGCAGATTAGATTCCGCGTGTATATGAATCTCCAGCTGCTGCCCCGGGACGACCGAACGAGCGCGCGCCCGCGCGGCAGAGCCCCATTACTTCCAATCAACTTACTCGGCTTACACGTTGGCGGCCGCCGGTGGGTGTGTGTGTGTGCTCACCGCACCAAGGTTCCATCTTCGTTTGTTCCATCCTCGCGACTTTTCTTCTTGGCCGCCCAGTGCAAACAAGACATGGAGAAGACGGAGTGCAAATATATATTGACAAACCCATGCGTCGTTCTCCACATGTCCTCTCTTACGATGGTGGAATGTTGGATTCACAAAAGGAATAATATTTGTAGCCGTTATCGGCACAAGGGGACAGGAGACGCACGGCACGCTATCCCCAACGACTAGATGATAGGCGAAGACCTATCGGGGTTGTAAAATGGCAGAAAGAAATTAATGCCACACAGCACAGTACAACACACAGGGCGACAGATCTCCCGCGCGTCCATCGGTGTATCAGGCATCACAGCTCAAGATGAGATTGCCAACAAGCCGGACGTACTGGACACAGTTTGCTGGTGAACGCAACAAATTGCAGCGACATACGCACCTCACCATTGAACAAGCTCTGGCCACCCTCATCGTTGCAGCCAGCTTGTTCGGCATCGTGTTCGTGGCGTTGCCTCCACCCATCGCTCGCTTATCGCACTGCCATTCCCAATCGACGGTAGTGTACCATATCACCACGGTGGGAGGCTGCAATCAGCGTTACAAAAGGATGAAGGTTCGAGCTCGTTCGCTCGATTGCCGGAACATCTTGATAACATACTCATAACTCCACTCTCACCCACTGATGGGATGTGTGTGTGTGAGCGCCCTCAAAGTGCATATGTGGCCCAGGACGCGCAACAAACACAGCATTACATTCAGCGACAACTCTACATCAACTTCCTTTTGGATGCTTCAACCCCGTGTTCGCTTCGAAGGTGGAAGGAGATGAACAGGCGAACCAGATGCAGCAATCGTGATGGAGACCCGGGAAACTGGAATCAAATGTAGATTAACTTTTTCATCTTTCATGCATCGGAAGCGGACACATCAATATGGCCAGACGGTTGGTCGGCTCTGATCAACTGCTGCCGTGTGTGGGGGGAGGGATCGTTTTGAATCGTTTCCCTTCGTTTGCTGCAGAGTCGAACGAGTGTGTCGAATGCCTTCTCCTGGTGATTTGTTGCTGCTACACTTAGGCAGCTTTTACAAGGCTGTTTACTGTTTGTGGTATTGCATTTTGTGGAAGTGTAAGGAATGGGCATCGCATAGATTAAACAGCTGCTCATTTGTAAAAGCAGATCGATTATCATTCCCCTTGACTCATCTGCATCTGCAAACCAAGCAAAATTATAATATTGTCTTCTGTCTTGTCTTATTTAAAACTGTCTCCATTTGGTGTAAGATCATTGTTCAATGATGTTAAGTGCGACTAATAAACAACGTTATACAATCATCCCAGTTTGATTAATCGTAAAAGGATAAAGATATATACAACTTGTTTAGTTGAAGATGAATTTCGTCTTCAAAAATATTTTGTAATATCGAGTAGAAAAACAATCAATGTCATACAATCATCTAGCAAACAGTAAATCACTTGATATCTCAATGCTATCCGTCTTTAAGATGAAAATCAAATCAAAGCTTTAATTGTACCTTGTCTACACTATTTGGTGATATTTAGTATTTCAAACAAACATTGTAATATTATGTCATCCCAGTTGATCATATCACTTGAAATAGCACAACTGTCAGAGTTTAAAGAAGCAGTAATTCATAATAGCACTTCCGACAACATCAGCTTTGTTTTCCAAATACAATATTTTATAACATCGATTGTAGCAACCATCAACACTAATATTGAACCCTTTTCCTTTTTAAGATCGTAGGCTTCAGCCTATCAGCTGTTTGCGTTGTATAGCTATTTTTGAGCAGCTGTCAAAGTGGGTATAATATACAGGTGGGCTTATCCCAAGGTGTATAAATTTAGAAGATTTGTAGCATATCTGCTATACAGAACTTATTATAATACACACTATCAGCTATAGACACATTGTAACACACTTCGGAAAGCCAAATCACACCATTGCAACACGTTCATTATAACACATCAGCAAATCAGATCATACCATAACAAAGCAACCGGAAGAATTCAGGTCCCTTATTGCTGACCGGAAGAACTTATTGCTAAAAGCGCAGTGTAGGCAAAGATCGATGAACGCACCCAGTCTTTAGCTAGAACAGTTTATACTTTCCAGAACCTTCGTAAAAACACTAAAAGCGCAGCATAGGCACATAATGACAGACACCTTACTCCAATACAATTGATTTTTATCGCTTCTCCTAATGAATGAAGATTTTAAGAGTGTTTTGCTTTCAAGCCTTCAGAAAGCTTGTTTGAGCAAAAGTTTTCACCCATCCTGTCAAAAAGTGTCAAAGTTAAAGTCAAATTTGGTTATAAAAACATGCTATGAGACCACCTGGTCCTACATACACTTTGATTCTAGATTTCACCACACAATTCTCTTTAATGCATCTTGGCATAACACTGTTCTCAATCTTCAATTTTCAAAGATTTGAAACATTCTAATCGATTTGACTACAACTAACTTATGTTTCATAACTCAGGACTTTTATTACCCCAAAAATGACGGCGGTACGTCCTGGCGTACAAATTGCTATTTTTTCACAAGAAGTTGTTTGTTTCCCATTTTCATGACTAAAGATTGCAGCATTAGAGCCAATTATCGTCCAGCAATAGAGCCTCATCATCGCCTGTATTACCGAGGAAAAAGGGTTTAATTATTCGCTAATAAATAGAAAGATTCATCCAAAAATGCAACCCTACCACATTCCCGGTTGGTCCCCTAGCCACCGCAAGACTTCCCCCGTTGTGTTCTGCGGCCAGAACCCAAAAAATGTAAACTCTTCGACTACCTCCTCATCCGGTTGTTTTTGTTGTTGCCTTTTATCGCGCTCACCTTTTGCAACATGACTTTTGCGTGTAATTTTATACCCCCTTTGGACTGCACTTGTCGTCCCGAGGACCTGCGCAGGGGCCATGTCTTGCTTGATGGTACGATAACTTCATGTACTACAGCGAACATTTCACAACCCAGCGCTCGTCGCGTTGCGTCGCGTCCGCATGGACCACAAAAGGGGACATGTTTCGTTTCGTGCGAGCCACAACAAACGACAGCTAACAAGAAATCTACAAACCCACCAGCACCACCACCCAGGGGAGCAGGGTCATCGCAGGGTTTACGCGCGCTACAAGCGCGCATCTCAGGTTTCCCATGTTGCACATGCTCTTGTTGCCTTCCTTCACATCTCAAAACGGTGATAAATAAATAATACGCACCGTATAATCGGTTCACCCGAAATCCGTTTCCTCCCTTCCCTCCATCGTGATCTTTTGCTCCACAAGTGTGCGTAAGAGCAAGAAAAGAGAGCGAACGTGGTGAAAATTAATGGATTCCTTTTAACAGTTTGGAACTGTGCGCGCGGCCCCAAAAAAAAGGAACCCACACCATCCTTCATCCTAGCCTCCGGTGAACCTTTCAACATGTAATTCCTTTAAAATTAAGTATCAAACATTCACACGGAAACACACGCACACACAAACACATTCACACACTTCCTAACACCCATTTAAGGTGTTCCAAGCAAGGTCCCCCAGCTGTCGCTGGCATGAGGAGTGGTGAGCTTCCACTGATAAATTTTGCCCATTAAATCGTCCGCGAAATAATGCTGCGAATTCATCCCACCGTGCTTCTTCTTTCTCTCCCAGGGCCAGGGCTTTAGTTTTGGGGGCCATTCTAGCCGAATAACGCTAAATAAAAATAAAGAACTTTCAAAAACCACCACCACCAGCACCACCATCGTCATCCTTGTTGGCAAAAAAAACAGGCGGAATTTACTTCACTCTAATAAATCTCCATATTCCAGTAAAGCATCCTTTTTTGTTGTTGCTGTGAACCTACTCTGTTGGCTACAACCAAGCTGGACGAGCATCAGCGCACCATCAGCAGCCTTTCGGCCGATGATCCCCTTTCTCTCTCTCTCTCTAGATGCGTTTTCCAGGCATACACAGGCATTCCAATTTTTTGTTTTGTTTTTGGAGTTGGCTGAAGCCTTAACCCCACAAATCACCATACGGTCATGCATAACTCATGCTCTGCTCGCCTTTCAACGGCCTGTTTCTGGCAGTGTTGTTATTACTTCTACTACTACTACTGCTGCTGCAACTACCATCACCACCACCACCACCACCACCAATGTCCATCCGTGACCGCATTGAAATCAAGATCTGTTCGACCGGATAACTCTTCAACCTTTCAACATTTTTCGCGAGGATTCATCGCCTTTCTGCCTTCCCTTTTGTGCCTCTCGTTGATTTCTTCCTTCCTCTAGCTCCACTTTTTGGTTCTGCTTTAGGGCACCTTAAAATGAGCTAAAAATAAATGGAAGAATGGGTTGTTTTTTTGCTTCTTCTGTGTTTAAAACCATCGCGTTTAAAGCAACAAAAAAAGCCCCCCAAAAACAGCAACACACTTCAACGAGAATCGAGCGTCCATTCACCCGTCGGACCCGAAAATTGCATCATTTAAAATAAGTTGTCGAAACGGGGAGTTGCTGCGTGTGGGGAGGGTGGAACGAGGGAAGCACCCGCCGTATTCATCCGGCAATGAAATGAGCGATCTTTCATTTCAACTTTGAAACCTACCGACCCCGTCAGTCAGTCCGTCAGCCAGTCAGGTTCGGTGAATGTTTTTTAACAAAATGCTCGGCAGTGTGATGATGCCCCTGACCATGACCATCGCACACACACCGGCAGTTCGACGTAACTAAGCACACACACAGACACACCGGCGAAATAAATATTTCATAACAAACCACTAATTAATTTGATGAAATCTTTCGAAACTGATCTCTACTTGTTTCGTCTCATTTCGCCTTGTTTTCTGTTCTGAGCAGCTCTGAGGAAGCAGAAAAACGGAAACAAGAACAAGGGTGCAGCGGTTCGTCGCTTGCCGATGAACAAAATCTTCAATCTTCATGCATCTGTCAGAACGGTACCTTTCTCTCATGGGGGTTTTGCTCATTTGCCAACAGGCGGCGCACGAAAATTGGTCTCGCAGGTTTGTAGAACTCAAAAACAAAAACCAAAAAGATCGAAGAACATTATCCCCAAATTCACCTGAGATTTCGCAGGAACGCCATACTTTCCAATCCATCACCACAACCGAATGCAGCAGAGCAATATCTGTGATCGCTGTCATCCAGAAAGGAAGCCGAAGCCGCCTTACCTTTCCCGCACTTACTCTCACGGTCCCAAAAATCCCCCATCAACAGGTTGACGAAACGTTGTAACGAGATAAATTTACATGTTACGCTTCTTCGCGGACGAGCGCGCGACCGCACTCGCACAGGATCTTCTTTGCTCGTTTGGCGCGTCCCGAAGGGTTCGCCCTTTTACGTTTCTTCATGATCGGTTGACACCGTACCGCGCTGCAGCTCATGCACAGATGGAGCCAGATCAGAGATCCCGGACAAGATCGGAGCCCGGGACAAACATACATGAAGATCGCGATCGGTGTGCGATTTTGCGCTCGTGTTACTCTCGTTCGTTTTGGGGGGCGCGAGCGACGACTGCCTTTCGAGCTCAACGAGACAACACTGTACTCGCCTGCCCGCTGATGCGTTTGTTAGTTTGGGGCGACCGTAAAATTAATTTTTTGAAACATCTCACGATAAACATCGCATCGGCGGAAGGGAGGGAACAGCCAAAGGACCGCAACGGTTTTTTTTTTTCTGAGCGGCAGGATTTGGCACTCCTGACGGTGTGTTTGCCGTCGGGTAAATGCCGCGTGTCCTCGCGAATCCATCCATTTTGCACCGGCGCACCATTTAGCCATCTTTGGAGACGCGCTTCGTTTCCAGTCGCAGCCAGTGTCTTCACAGAAGCGGCGGCTTGTTTTCGGTCCCATTAGGAGCAATCAGCCGCACAGGACGGCCTCCTGGAAGCCGAAAGCCTTGTCAAGAACGCTTTGCCGGTCAAAGTCAACACGTCCCCCATCCGGCAAGCGAAGCATGATGTTGGATTTGTGGATCAATCGTGCACAGAACGTTACCAGGAAGCGTCGAAGGAAAACAAAAATGGGAGTACAGTACGCAGCAAACAAAAACGGATCATGTTTCAGCAGAGCAGCTCCTGCTCAATCATTCTTTGCCAATCTTGTGCCCACCACATTCTTGGGCCCTATCTGCAGAGTACCCAAGAGCAGCACATTCTTTACTCGGCCAAAGGTTCCTCTATATTAATCGTTCTCCTCTCCGAAGCGGGGAATTTTGTGGAGCGATGACAGATCGGTAGTAATATTCCTGGAACGATTACTCCAGGGTACAACAAAAAAACGGATTACCCCGTGAGATCGGCTGCGTGTGTACGCACCAGCAACGGCTCGATTCGGTCGGGAACACGCACCGTCGCGTTTTTCAGTCGAGTCGAGGGGTGGAAAGATATCCGATTACAAGCGTTAAAATTTTAATCGACGGCGACAATTTAGGACGCCGAGTGATGATTTCCATTTCGACTTTGCGGGCGTCTTCTTCATTGGTGCCAGGCTTTTTGTTAGTAATAAACTCATTTGACTGAAATTCCAACTCCCTTACTCGCAGCCACCGAAACCCGAAATAGTCAGACACACGCTTCATAGACACTTCCAAGGTACAGGTATCACACCACCGCTGCCCAGCAGCCTCCGTCAGCCAGCAGCAATCAAGATCAAGGTTGGAAACTGTTTCCATCCCCAAAACGGCACCCGACACCTGAGATGGCAAGACACACAGCCACGTCGTCCGAAAGGGGCATCGAAAAGGGGAACAAGGGAATCGCATGTCGATCAAGCCGATCAGCACCCGGTGCCACCCGGATTGACACTATCAGAAGCGTTCCATCGGAAGCCTGCCGGGGCCAGGGCCTGCCAACAAATAGCGACACCAATCCTTCCCCCTCCCGCAGTGGCATCAACGGGCGGGGGTCAACGGACGCTGGCTCTTCTCGGAGGTTGCCTGTGTATGCCCTTATTTAAATACTGTCCTTTCCTCTCCCCCGGGCTGGCCCCATAACCCACACCACCTCCCCACTCCAGAAATGGTGAAGAATTCGATGGCGGCGACATGCATCAACCGACAAAAAAAGAGGGACGCAACACACACACACACACACACACGAGAAACAAAAGTGCAAAAAGAGAGGGAGGAAATGAGCAAACAGCAACAACAAAAAATACAGTTTCCTGACGCGCTTGGTTTCGTTCTCGTGTCGATCATGCGTTTAATGTTGATCAAATTTGCTTAATTCCTTTGTCTCGTATTTCGCCGGGTCAGCCAGGCCAGCCTTTCCAAAAGGATGGCCGTGTTGAAGCATCCGACTGATCCTTTCCAGCAGCTGGATAAGTGCGTCGAGCCGCAAAGTGCACGGGTTGGACCGAGAACGCAACGAAAAAAAAAAAACATAAAACCGGGTAACAAAAGTATGCAGATGTACTTGCACCGTTGTCTCGTTAGTTTTCGCTTTACATTTCACACTCTCTCCATTTTGCTCTCTATCTCTCGCTCATCTTATTTAAATTTATGGAAGGATTTTACCAAAACAAAAACAGTTATATTTCTACAAAAACATTTTTGTTTTTCTATTATAAAAGGTTTTTTGTCAAAACCATCTGACCTTTCCAAATGATCTAATTAAAGCAAAATTATATACTTTGTTAGGCCACTTTGGTACACAATTTCAAATAAATAATAAATAAATAAATAAATAAATAAATAAATAATAAAATAAATGATAAAATAAATAAATAAAAATAAACATATGAATAAATAAATTTAAAAAATAAAAAAAATAAAAATTTATAAATAAATAAATAAATAAATGAATAAATGAATAAATGAATAAATAAATAAAAAAATAAAATGCTTCAAGAAAATTTAACAAGAAAAAAAAAGAAATAATAAAGTACAATTTTCAATTCTTCATTGAACAAATTTAGTTTTCTCGTCAGTTGAATTTGCAAAATATTCGTTGGATAAGAGAAAAACTAAAAATTTCGCCTTGAAAGCAGCAAAAGCGCACTTAATTCTTGTGCACTAAACGAATTGATTAATTAAGCAAAGTAAATAAATTGAAATATCAAAATGATCAATAAACCTGGACAAGAACTTAGTAGAAAAGAACATTCCATCATTAGCAATCATATCCAAAACCATATTTAAACATAGTTTGTGGTGTTTAAAAGTTTCAAAAAAAGTAAGTATATCATAAAATGCTTATCTAAAATTAGTATTCATAAATTAAACCTATACTGCTGTTGCTCTTAAATTGTACTTCTATATCACAGTTTTTTGTCAAAAAAAGAACCAATTATTGGGCACTAGAAAGATAAGTTGTATCTTTCAACACATCTGTATTTATCTTTAATCCAACATTTTTGACAAGAAACAGGAAACATAAACAGGCGTCTTGGACAAACAAATTTGATGACAACGAGGTAAAACTGGATTCATTGCAAAATGCGTGACAATAAGTGCATCAGAGCAAATAAAGTAATTTTGAAGCTACATCTAATCGAAATCTCATCGACTATAAAACTAAATAAAACAAATTATGGGTTCAAAAAGAGTTTCGTAACTATTCCATACTAAAGTAACAAACTGAATTGGAAAAGAATATGCTAAATGCTAATAATAAGTGAGGATTAAATCTTAAAACAACTGACTACCACTGCAGATAAGAAACCAAACAATTTCAAACCAAAAACAAAAGCAAACGTACTTAAGCGGAGATGAGTGTTTTCACTCGCAAATATAATGCATCCTCATTAGTTTGAAAATCTGCATTGCTGCACGAACGCATTAAATCCTCCCTCCTCCCTCCTCCTTCACACACACACATGGTGCAGAGCGCATCGCAGGAAGCGCTTCACAAATTGAATTATTTATTTATTCAAACTTCTCAACAGCCACTAAAGACATCGAGAGACAACGGGGGGAAGTGGGGACGAAAAGCACCAACAGCATTAACTCAAGAAGCGCAAAATAACAACGGCAGCGCGCGGCAGTTGCGGACATCATGAAGACATCACCACAGTCACCACACCCCCGTCGACACCTCGGGGACGACCGCCCCGGCTGCTCACCGGCTTCACCGAAACGAAAGCGAACGAATCCCGCGCTAACGATTTGCCCCATTCGAACGATTTATTACTCATTATCGGACACCATCCGGAGTGATCCCGCGATCGGGTCGGGCGGCGGTGAGAATGTTTCCATTACACTACAAGACAGTTGGCTGTTTCTGCGCGGTTTGGCACGTTTGGCACGTTTGGTGTCAGTCGGTGCTGTGTGTGGTTGGTTGGAGCGACGCCACAGTCACGCAATTCTGTCATACCGACGCGCCGTCGACGGGAGACAGGGAAAAATGCATTTCGAAAAGAAGAGAAACACAAAAAAAACAGGCACTCCCCAAGAACGGAATGGACGGGTGGGGGGGCATGTGCACGCACACACGTCGCTTATCTGGGCAGTTTTATCAAAACGCATAACATGTGCAAAGTGCACGTTGCGTGCGTGTGTACCAGCGGGTTTGGTGTGGTGCCTCTTCCTGTGTACAAGCACACTTGCACTTCTTTTTCTTTGCCCTTCTGGCCCTTCCACCAAATGGCCGCCCTCTTCCACTCTCCATCCCCCTTCCCCCCTCTCTGTTGAGTGTTTTCTCGTTATCGTCCCGACAAATTGTTTCACCCGCGCCGTTTATGACCGCTTATGCGTGCGAGAGTGTTTGCGTTTGTCCAAGCCAGGGGGGACTCGATGACCGCGCCGGCTTGCAATGGGAGGAGAGCAAATGCGCATTCATGGGTGGAAAAATCGGGGAAATACGGCGACAGGTGCATCGTGCGTACCGGCGGCAAAAGTCTTTCATCACTTAAAATTTATAAAAATGGGCAAACACAGGGGGTGGGAAGACGACGACCGAAGAGGCGACATGGTCGGCCCATAATTGCATCCTTCAGTGCAAATGCTTAGAAAGACGCACCGAAACAAATCACTTCACATCAGGCGGGATGGAACGGGTTGTAAAGGGGAGTGGAAGGAGGCGAAAGTGTTCTTGTTCCGTTGCGTAACGCGCTTTTTCCGGCCCGAGGGGACGGTGTGGTTCAAACAAAGAAATGTCCATCGTAGCAGCAGCAGCAGATCGCAGCAAGGCAAGGCGAGTGCGGAAGGAGATAGATTTCCACCAGTCAACGGAAGATTTTTCCGACAGTGTTATCTGCACACTGTGTGAATGAAGGGTTTGCCAGTGGACAATGTTGATGAAAAGATTTTTTTGAATTATGATGCGATGCGAACAAATTTAATTTTAGTTTATTTTTTAAATTTCCCAAGGATTTTTTGATGTTCCTAAATTTTTGTATGTTTTTTGAATTAGTCACATGATTTATTGACTATTTTTTGCAATGTTTAAATCTATTGCATAAAGTAATGTTTGTTTTCCCAACATGTTTTGTATCAGGTTTAGGCAAAAAAATGTTGAAATGTTGACATTAGATCAAATAATAAGATTACATAATGCAAAAAAGGCACTGTTTAAGGCAAACGATGCTTATGATATACAACGCTAATTCTTTAAGACATTCCATAGACTTCCATAGAGCAACACATAACGCTCGTCAAGCATCACAAGCATAAAGTATATTTATTTGGGAAATCTTCTTGAATTATATTCTCATTTTATATTTATTCATATTTATTCCGAAAGTTATGCAGCTGATGCAAGTTTAAGTATACTTATTTATAGAATTAATACTACAGAACAATGCGAAAAAAACACATAAAAAACATCAATAGACATAACTAATTTTACCGTCATAATATAATCGAATATAAGAAAGAACTAATAAGAATAGATAGATAAATAAACAGAAAAATAGGCTGAAATATGCAAATCCAACTTGTTTAAATCCAACTTCAAGTCGACATTTTTTCTTAACTAGCTTCTTTTATATGGCGTTACGTCCTACGCGGACATGCCGGCCTATAATAAGGCTTTTCAGACTTAATTCATTACCACGCAGCTGGATAGTCAATCCTTGCTACGGGGGGCTGGTCCATTCTAGGCTTGAACCCATGACGGACATGTTATTGAGTCATTCGAGTTGACGACTGTACAATGGGACCGCCCCAAGCTATCTATAAGCACTGATTGTTAATTGGGGATGGTTGGATCGAAAATATGTCGATCTGAATTCTCTATTTAATAGCGTCCTGGGCCTTAACTCCTTTCTGGGATATTCAATGCCTGAAAGTTCAATTTCCCAAGAATTGACGTGGCGTCTAACTGCGAGAGACATTGCGTCTATTTGCACGGTAACAATCCAGCTAATAAGTATCAATCAGCACTGTGTCGCCATTGTTTTACGTTGGAGAGGTTCTAGTCCACAT
The DNA here is from genome assembly GCF_016920715.1 of Anopheles arabiensis. NCBI lineage: Eukaryota > Metazoa > Arthropoda > Insecta > Diptera > Culicidae > Anopheles > Anopheles arabiensis. Next base: position 32,885,088 of record NC_053518.1, read on the forward strand.
AACTGACACCTAGGACACTAACCTAGAGGACATATAGAATTATTTCAACGGAAAAACATCTCAGAAGAACATCTCAAAGAAAACACTATCATTTGTGCAGACCTGGACGCAAAAACATCTTTTTCCCAATCATGGATATGATATGACCACCGGTACGCTACACCATCAGCCACTGTGCCCCGCCTGGTAAACAGTGCAACCGGAACCAGCTTCTCTGGGGCGTTTTAAGATGAAAAATTACACCTTACCCGGTGCTGGCGGAAGGAGGAGGATTGAAATAAACTCTCATCCACCGACCACCCAGAGCTGAATGAAAATCCCTCCTTCCACACAAGAAGCCGGTAAAGAAAAATGAAGAATCCTTGAGAATAAACGGTAAGGCGGAAAAATCAATAACAATCTTGCAAAAGTGCACCCGAAGAAGAGATTGACCAAGCGCTTCGGTGTCCCCATCCCGTCCGTCCGTCCGTTGCGTTTTGTTTCCGCATTCAGTAGCGAAGGCAAACGAGCGACAAAAAAGCCAGTATCTAGGGACCGCGGAGATCGAGTGAATAAGAATTATCCCTTCCTTTGCAGCTGGGAAATCACAAGCGGTGGAAATCGTAGTTCCATTTTCCAAGCCAGCGACATCGATATGAATGATGGAAGGTGGTGCGCGTTTGTGTGCAGAGAGCAAGCGAGAGAGAGCAAAAACGCACAACTAGGTATGATAAAAGGGAAACCCTACCTCAAACCTTTCCCAACCTTTCCTTTCTGCTAGCTTTCCCCCATACCTCCCACCCACAGGTCAGTTGCAAGGCAAGCAAACACCGGCGAACAACACCGACCAGGCTCAAGTGTTTTCCGAGTGACCAAAAGGCCGGGGTGGAACGGCAGAAAAAAACGCAAGATAAACGCAGCCGGGATTTATGATTATTGTGATTCGTTCTTTAAGCTGCCCTTTTTTTCCTCTACCCGCTACTTTGTGCGCTTTCTCCTTCCACCTTTCCGGTGGTACCGCGTTCTTCGCCTCCTTCACCACCGCGCACCACCGGTGGCCGAAGGTTTGATTTGTTTTATTTACCGCTCGCATGGAGAAGTTCGTCCAGAAGTGGATCGCCCGGCCATGGCCCGGACACGGTGCGGAAGGTTGCCATGGGGTCAACACTGGTACAATAACGCAAACAGCAACACACACACACGCGCGCGCACACGGGCAACGTGCTGAGGGGGAAAAAACGTACAGCAAACCGGTAAAACTCGCCATCGGCGGATCTCGTTCTGGTCATAACAAATAAATCTATTCCGTAGGGAATGCCGTCGTCTTCCTGTGCGTGTTGTTTTTTGTGCAAAGTTGCAGTTTTTTTGCAGAAATTTTACAGTGCCTTACTCTGTTTTTTGTACTCTTCAAACCAAAAACAAAAAAAAACCCAGGCCAAAACAAACACGGAAACACGTAAAAACCTTCGAAGGTGTGTTGCGGAAGCGATGTGGGAGAGTTTTGATTCACCAGCAACGGGGTGCAGCGGGAAATGAAGACATCGGCGCGCTTGAGATCCGGCAGGAGAGGGGGTAGTACAGTGCAACACGACACGGTTGAGCAGGTTTAATTTCTTGAATGATGAATTTTACTTATGTTTTAACGACTCTGCCTTTCCTTTGCCGTATTGCTTCCAATGGTTCATTTTTTAGGGGTATTTTTTAGCAGTATTTACTGGTTTCTTTAAAATGAGTTTCTTCCCTCCTGCTTGGAGCTGTATAACTCTCCCTAGTGGAGCAAGCGAAGGACGACTGTAAACATAACATTTGTTTTTGCACCTAGCAATTGTTTGGTTGACTGCGGGATGGGTAAAAAAAGTGTTTCTAATGAATTGGAACTGGAGAAAAGGATGAAGAACACAAACATTAATTATACTGCTTAGAAAGGTCGTCCCAGGCGTGGACAAAACAATTTAGTAATTAATTAACAATTTAATTAGTGAGGTAAAATACAAATACCAAAAGATACTTTAGAAGAAACGAAATTAACATGAAACATACAATTAAAACATGATAAAAACTTTAAATAAAACAATTAAAGACTAAAAGTTTGAAGAACGTAGTACTTCGCTCAAGGAAGCAAAAAGAAAAACAAAAAATTAATAGATTGGAGTGAGTAGAGATAAGAAATAATATGAAAAACTCTAAGAACTAGAGCATTGGAGATAAGTTTTTTTTAAATAACAGAAAAAGGACCAAAAACGTAAACTTTTATAAAACAAATATTATAGGCAAAGTAAAACACGAATCAAACCAAACAAAACTGCTGTAATTGATGCAAACGGTACGAAAACAGAAACCTATAGATGGCAAACGGGCCAAAACCAAAACCATCGCCATTTTTGTGGATACTTTACCCCATTAGCGATCGTCCCTGCAGCATTGCAGGCACGCTGATCCAATCGTGATCGAGCCGGAAATCCAACACCTGCACCCCACCCTCCTTGTGCACCCAAAAACCATAACACCTGTCAGACTTCCTCTTCCGAAGCCCGAAAAACAAAGAACCACAGGGAGGAAAAAATGCTCCAAAATGCACTTTTCAGGGTGAAGTGTAAAAGGGTGCGCACACACAAAACACACAAACACCTTGCGATGGTGCGTCTTCATTACCCAATTAAAACTCCCCCCGGTTTCGATCGACTGAAAACAAAGCCGAACTGAGAAAAAGAAGAGTTCACTTCCCGTCAACCGAATGAAAAAAACACACACACACCAGTCTTCCAGAACGCACAACCTACCTCCTCGTGCAGAAACAAAATGGCCTTCATTTAACCATTTCCTTCCCGCCATCATACCACGCGCAGTATAGCCGGGGCGGGCGTGCAAAACGGTGCTCCAATCGCAACGAGAGTTAAAGAGCTTCCGTTTTCGGCGTAACTATTTGGAAAACACACACATACACACGCGCACGCATCCACCAGAGCCTTGATATGTCAGTTCACTTCGCTGACAAGCCATTTTCGGGGGTTTGCACAAAACTGGGCAAAAATGGTCGAGAAAGGCAACGAGCGCTCTCGCTCTTCTCTCCTTTGCCGGCGGGTGGTTCTACACACATTTACGCCATCATTGGGCACTGTGTGAGCGGTAGCGATGGAGCAAAATACGGGCAAAGGGTGAGAAAGCATTGGAATCGTACACAATCGTTACGTTTAAAGAAAAGGTGAGCCATGTTTAATTTGCGCTCTAATTAGCAAATTCTTCCGCGCCGGGAGGAAGCAAGCAAATTAAAAGATATTCATGTCGGAGTGTAGAATTCTTAAACTACCCTTTTTCGAATAAAAAAAACATTCTCTTCTGACAGAAATGGATTTGAATGCACTCTGAATTCATGTATGCATTTATTCTAACGATCTGTTACGTTAGATTAACCAAGCAAGCGAGAAATTAATTATAGTTCCTTTTATTATACTTCACGCGAATGCGAATTCTCATCATTATATGACCTTAAAATAGCCCTCAAGTGCCATTCACACACGCAGCGAAAAGGTTGAGAGGGTAGTGTAAGTCGGTCGTCATAACGCATTGGAGATTTGATCACCCGACGGGCTGGTTTCGCTGCAAACAGTAGGCGCGCTGTTCCATTCGACCATTGAGTGGATCTCTGGCGACTGGCACTGTTAGGCTATAACGTTCTGACGTTCTTGAGAAATTCATAATTACCTCAAATTCGTTATTCAATAATGTAACAATGATTGCTTTGCTTTTTTGTTAACTGCTCCTATGATGTAAATGATTTCTTTGTTTTAAAATACTAAAAAAATCGTTACCATTGTGTTATTATTAAATTCCTTCCACCAAAGCACTAAAACACCCCCATACAAGCCCCTTTAAAGCACCTTTTCAAAGGAAAATACACGCATTCAATCAATCGTGACGAAAGTTTGTGTTCTCAATCAAACACACACACACAAACGACCCAACCTCAAATGAAAGTGAATTTCATTGTCATCGAACATTGGATCACTTTGGTAGGCAAAACAAAATTCCCAAAACCAAACCGAACGGGGAACAAAAAAAAACAACTACTTCCAGTTTTATTCGGTTCCGCAACGCAACGTGACAGAAGCTTTGAATTCAGGATGAAAGGCTTGAGAGCGATGGGAGGCTCAAACTCGGGTTGCCGGGGTTGGCAACCTCTCCTCTCCTGGTGGAAAGCGTACGGATTCACAGCACCACTTCCCAGAAACGGTGGTAAGAGAATAGAAACATAGGGAGGTAAAGCGAAGGTAAAAACAGCTCAAAATGGCACCCGGAAAAAATGGATTCTGGAGCAAATTCAAAGGACAACATAGGAGCGTATACAACAACAAAAAATCCAACATGGGGCTGCTTTGAATGAAAACTGAGTTCCTGCAAGCAGCAAACCATTGAAATGCTTTTTAGTCCCATTTTTTCCCGAAGGGCCTTTTGTACGTGTAGAAATGAAGCACAGAACAACCGTGGTTTTTTTAATACGACAGAAAATAACGCTTGAAACAGCATTGGTTGTAAATTATCAAACTGAAGCCGTATAAATGCGTGCTTTCCTAGGCACGCTTTCTTCCCTGCGAGGGTTGTTAAGCAAACGAACACAATTCAGCTCCTATTACACACACACATAGCAAAGCACAATGCATAGAAGAGCAACCAATAGAGGGCAAAAAAAACATTGGAAACCCCCAGCAGCCATTTTCTAACAGTTTTGTGGTTTTGCTTCGCCAGCCAAGCAAAATGCATCCTTTCATTGTGAAAGCCCACCACTTGTAATGGTGCGCGGGTTTGTGTTAAAATTATTCGCTTTACCTATCATCCACCAACGCGGAAATACAGGAGACCCTTGAAAAACTCACCGCGAGAAAAATTACCACGACAATAATATACATTCCAAATGATGATTTGCTTAATCGGCTTTACCTCCCGATCGCCCGTTTATCATCATCGTCGGCCAGCATAGCGTGCCTCTTTACCATCCGAATGTACACGAGCACACTGTCTTTAAATTATGATGTGAGAAAAAGTTAAACATGTTCCCCTGCATGTTTCTATAATAAGGTTCAGGCATCGTGTTATGCAATTTTAAAAGATGATGAATAATCGCCAACACCCTGCACTGTACACTGCGCGCAGCAACAGGAATTTACTGAGTTCTCAGCTCTTTTGTCCCTCCCCGGTAAGTCTTCCATTAACGCCTCAGCCCGTGTGTTTCGAAGACACGAAGGACGCATTGGACACGATATACCATGCCAACAAGCGATGATCCAACTGTGGGTAAAAGGGTAAAAGTGAGGAAAAGATCGATCACGAACTGGGCATTACGATTGCAGGCAGGAAAGTGGTCTGGTACCGGTACCGAACAGAACACAACACATCTTGGCAGTTAATATTTCACATTGTGATTATCACCTTTGGCTAGGGCACTATTCTCCCTCTCTCTCTCTCTCTCTCTCTCTCTCTCTGTCTTTCTGTGTGCATCTTGCCTCGATCAGCAGGCGGTGAAAATTATGAACCAACGACCGAATCTACCCCCATATGGTTCGCTCTCCTGACCTCTGCGCCTGATTATCCTTGATGCCTTCCTGCCGAAAAAAAGCACCGTTCTCCGACCGACCGTCCGACCTGCCGGTGCTGCTGCTGCTCTTCAACCCCAAACGAGATCTCACGCTCAAACAAGATCGCTCGAAAGTCGTGATAAGGCGAACAGAGGGGGCAAGATTCCTGGTGTACCTGGCCCGGCGGCAACACGGTGTTGTTGTTCTATGCCATGTTTACGAGCATGTACTCAAATTGGTTCGTTCACCATTCTCGTGAGGGAGGGCGAGGCTTCAAGCGAACCCGAAAAGAGGCAACACAAAACTCCTCCAAGGGAATGGGAAGGAAGCGAACGAGCGTGGCAGAGTGCTAAAGGTTACGATTTATCTTATTTTTGCCACCTCTTCGGGGATCCCCGCCCGAACAGGCCTCCACCCTGGAGAGGTATGGAGGTGAGAGTCTATTACCATTATGTACTCTCCTCCGAGAAGAGCACTGGTTCGATTGATCGTGCTGCAGATGTGGCGCAGGCAAGACAATAAAAAATCTTTTTTTCCTCCCATAGACAACCGGGGACCTTGCAGGCTTGCTTCGTCTCCATCCATCCGCCACCAGAAAGGGTTGCACACCGTAGGGTCGAATAATTTGCATACGACACTGCGGGGCGAAACGACGACAATGCAGGCACCGACGACACCAAAAAGTTCAAGGGCAGATACTTATGAGGACAGCAAAGCAATGACAAAACTTTACAAGTTCAGCATAACAACAACAAAACATCAAATGAATCTCGTCTGTATGAAAAAAAAGCTTCAAACTTCCTAACACTGCCGCAGTCCCCGACGCTCTGCAAGTTTGCACTGTTTGCATAAGATACATCTCAGTCGGGCTCGTCTGCATTCTCCAACCCAACCATTCCTGCCCATCATAAATCATTGTCATAAAGCATCGTTATAGACGCGCATTACAAAACCAATTCCCGTTCGTTCTTCTCCACAACAACAACTGGGTGCTCCCGTAGATAGAGCCCACACCAACACCGCAACACCCAAAATCCGAACACCGAAATGGGCATTCAGTTTGCAAGGGGTGCCATAAAATCGCCTCCAAACCCCCTATCCCCCCTTCTGCTTCGGCGCGCTTCTTTTCTCACGACCACACGTTATTAACATAATGCCATAAAGCCCGTGAACTCTTCACACTGCCTGCACGGGGCCGCTTAAAACAGCAAATCGATCCGTAAACGAGCCTGAACGGAAATTGAACGGGGCTGGTGCTGCTGCCCAAGTTGCCGAGGCTAGATTTATGGCACGCGGGAAACCAACCCAAGAGGCCCACGGGGCACTCAAATCACGAAAGGGGCAGCAGCAGCACCAACCTCCACCAACAACTCCAACTCCAGGGAATCAGCTTGGTTGGGGCTGATGCATTGCAAAGGCAGTAAATTTAATTTACACCTTCCATGGGCCGATCCATCACATCACCTAGGCTTACTGGGCTGTGGCTGAAATTCCAACCTCAGATTCTGCCCACCATATCAGCGACCCATGGAAAAATACATTACCCGCGCTGCACAACACCATTAGACTCCCACAGCGAACCTAACCTAGCCTGGTTACTCTTGAAGTCTCTCTTGGGGGTGGTGGTGCTGCTGCTTGATGGCAAAGATTGGCAGATGGAGGAGCGAAAAAAGCGACGACGTCGGTCAACGAATGTCAGCGCCAACACGTCCGCGAAAACGGGGTTCTGGATTAGGGCACTCTGACACTTCCCACTACGCCCTGGATGACCATGCCCTGGACATTCCAGCTGGCCCGAGATGTTGCGGTGAGATGTTGCATAAATTGGTCCGTGCAGCATCAGAGAGTTCATCATAATCAATGTGAAACCTGTGGGGCGGACTGGGGTCCCATTCCATACCCCCGGAGGGCGCACATTCTGATTTTTCTCCTGCTCCATCGGCATAGACGACGAACCTTCAGCCCGCTCTGTGCGGCAGCGCGCATTATGAGCGCAATCTAACGAGACACGCTACGAGGCCTCGGCCCCGGAGTTCGAACGGCCGTGTGATGCATTCTTTCGTGCGGTCTTCTGGGTGTCTTGGATCTCTGGCACTGATCGTAAAGGGTGGATATGAATATTTTTGCAGTGCAAAACATGCCGTTCTTGCTTCGCGATCGCGTGGAGAACACATACACACATACACACATGCACAGGTCGGTGGTGTAAATCTTTCCCATCATTCCTTACCCTCCGGAGATCCTTCCGGTTTCGCCTCCTCGAATGCTTGGGAGTAGAGGGCGCATTATCTTTTAACAACCTTTTCTCCCCGTTCTCTTTTCTTCCTCACCATTTTTCCAGCACAAGCTCGGAATGTGGTCAGCAGCATTCGCATACGCCACAACCACCAAACCGAAATCACCCTTTCGAGCCCTCGGTGATCATGTACAGGGTGAGATTAGGGGCGAGATGATGCAACGATCTGCACCCCACAACGACCGCTCCTTTTCGCTCGGGTCCACCTCCGGTTTTTGTTCGTAATGCGCACTCTGATGAGGCTTCGCACCGACGCGGAAGACGCGGCTTACGGCTATCGGAGCAAGGCGAGAAGATGATGCATTTTGCTTTCGCGCTTCTCAAGGAGCAAAGGAGCCGTCGTTCCGCGAGCGCGCGCACTTATTCTGGTTGGCTCGAGCTCGCGTATCACCTTTTGACTCATCAGCGGGTTGTTTGGCAGCGCTGGTTGCGTTTGCGGCTGAAGGCTCTCATCCCGCATTTCAATCCCGCAATGGAGGCAGGCGCACACAACCACCATCACTGTGCGCGCGAGATTGCTAGCGGTGGATTGGCGAAGCGAAGATAGACGAGAATGATCGCTTGGCATGACACACGGAAAGCGCACAGCCACGGACGAAGAAGAGGGATCTCGCTCGCGCAGGAGCAATGTTTGCGGGGAAGAAAAAAGGTATTATTACACATCAACATCAACACCGTTTATCGCACCGCGAGTACCCGCGTTGTGGAGCGCTTGTGAACGCGCTCGGGATACGATATTGTGCCGGCGAAGAACCATGCAAGCAAGAGAGCGGGCTGATGTGATTTGGGCGCTTCTTGAGGGCACTTCTCTGTACTCGCTGTTCGGCGATATGCTGTTGCTGATGCATCTGCTATGGCTGAATACTCAGTTTTTTCTTTTGCAAACGTTTCGAAGACCAAGACGCGAGATGAATCGGCCGAAGCACATTCAGATCAGTTCGTGCGTTTTCAGGCTTGTTGTTGTTGTTTTTTGTGCCTGTTTTTCTTCGCTCGTTCGGTTGGAAAGGTTGGAAGAAGCTTGTTGTTATCTTTGAAAAATGACCATCGCGCTCTGCTGCGCCTAAACTGATTCCACGCGGAGGATCGCGACCCAACGGCCCCCAAAAGAACGGTGCAGCAGCAACAGCGCGGGCCCGGCTCGTGAGGTGTTGGAAGTAACACTTTTATTGCGCCGGATTAAAATAACAGCCTCGCGCGGAACTGTGCAGCGCCGCCGCCGCCAACGAGCGCTTCCATTGCGCCCTGTCTCTCGCACAGCTCTCGCGCAAAGGTCGACTGTCCACCGTCCGTGTGATCGCCGGTTTTGGTACGATCATGCACAGCCCACCATTCGGGATGTGGTGCATGCCTGGTAGTGTATATTTTTATGGTGACGCGACCATCATCCACGACCGTTTCGGTTGAGCCGCTTTTGTGACGGCGATGGTGGACGCGGTAGAACCGCTCCCAGTGGCACAAAGGTACACGTTGGAACGCGGGACAGCAGGGCTTTTTGTCGTTGGTGGTGGTGGTGGCTGTCCTCTGCGTAGGTGATGCGCCGGTCACTCTGTGTGTCACGACTTCTAGCCACATCTAGCCATCTAGCACCGAAGGCGTATAAGGGAAGGTGAGAAGAATATTTAAGTGGAACGAGTAAAATAAAAAATACAGTGAGCAACGTAAAAGTAGTATTTGCTTTTTGATTTAAAAAATGGCTGCTTTAAAAGAAAATGAACCCTCGGATACTGAAACTGAAACAGTTCAGTACTGAATCAAAACTGAAGTAGTTCAAACATCAAAGGTAGTAGATATACGCGCAAAAAAACATTAAACTCTCTTTTTCAAACATTCAAAATAATTAAATGTGAAGTGAAGAAATTAAACTGTCAACCAACTGTCATGTCCATACCTAATTGACAGTTGCGTTTTACGACACTTGAATTTAGCTATTGTTTACGTAAAACCGATGCATCTCAAATTCGGGTTGTTTCCTTCTAGCGAGTTATAATGTCTTATGTCTTAAGTCGTTGTTTACTGGTCTTGTGCGCTCGTGCGTGGAGTATTGCTCAATTCTTTGGTTCCCGAAATGCACTACAATGATTAACAGAATAGAGGCAATACAACGGAAGTTTACAAGACTTGCTTTAAAATGCGACCAATTCAGGGGACCCACAACCATGCCAAATTATCGCTCGCGTTGCCTTCTGCTTGGCCTACAGACGCTCGAACACCAATGGTTATTTGTAGCCAAAATATTCAAAAACGAATTAGCCGGCCCTTGTTTACTAGAGAAAATCAATATCTAAGCGCCATCGAGACCTCTTCGCTCTCGTAATTTACTTGTCAGCGAGAACAGGCGTACCTTACATGGATACAATGAACCGTTACTAGCTATGGCAAGGCAATTCAATACATGGTCCCATCACTTTGTTTTTAATTTAACGACCAACGCATTTAAAGAGAACATTTTATTAATTTTCAATTTTGGCGACACCGGATCAAGGGAGATGTTAGGGGAATAATTTAGGGTTTAGGTGTAGGCTAGGTTTTAAGTACTTAGTATGTCACAGCCTCAAGAGTGAAAGACACATATGTTGTAAAATAAATAAATAAATAAATCAATAAATCAATAAATGACTTTAAACATTTCTAGACAACATAGTTATGCCTTAGTATACAAATGTAAACAAAGCTAATTTCAGATAGTTATGTCCTTTTCTCCTTTGTCTGCATATGTTCGTTGTCAAATTTTAATATTTTTTTTTTTTTAGAAAAGAGACGGCATATTGCTCAGTCCTGCTTCACTGCTGGTTTGATACTTAGCATCATCTCTACCTTTCATTTCGCATTTCTACGTTTCTACAAGATCCCACCGTTCACGTCCTCTAGTAGCCATCCCCATTTGTCAAAGCTTTTACTTCTACATAATGATCCCTTACTACACTGCCTCGGACATTTTAATACTGATTCCGACTATTTCGACTTTATGTATGCGTACCTTCCTTCCGTTCCCACCTATAACCTTCCTCTTCTCCCACTTTAACCATTTCCTGAATAGTGCATTTTTTTAGGAATTAGAGCTAGGCTACGTTAATTTCTAAACAATAATAGTACAAGATACAAGTTTCTAAGAATGCATGAATGTATCAAAGTAACATTGTTGGTGTCTAAAATACCACGTGTTGTTACGCCTGGTAACAATCTGTTTATTTTGTTAGCTTTGCAGACTTTCTTGTAACTGGCTCTCGCGTATAGGGTTTTCGCCGCATAGTTAAAAAATTAAAGTTAAAGTTTCTTCTTTCAATGTAAGTTTGCTACTGTCCCTTTTGCGATGGCAGAATTTTACTCGATTAGCTTATCTGCTTGACCTTGTTTGCCCTAAAGTTGACCGTAGATGAACTATCTCCTAATTGGCCCTAATGTTGGAGATCTTGCTGTCTCTTATTTATGTCCTTGTCTGTATTTTATAGCGTCATCTGAGGGGTTTAATGGGACTTAGTTTGAATTATCCGGCGCTACAACGGCGCTACAAAAAAATTATTATTTTGGCTAAAAATCTAGGTCTCCTACCTCGGGACAGACAATCTATACCTTAAACCCTGAGTTTAGTTTGATGTACGATTTAGCATGCTGTGTTGACATAATTTCAGACATCAATTGCCATACTCCACATGTAATCGTTTAATTCCATTTTTAAAATTCTTGGGAGCATTCTTTTAAGTCCATCCTCTAGTAGAAAATCGCACCAATTTAAATATCCATCACTTTGCCCTCTTTTGATGACCAGCACTGTACTAGACCAGCGCCCATGCTAGAACCAAGCGTTGGGAAGAAATAAAACAAAAAAGCACTCTCATCTGTCGCCATCAGCAGCAGCACCACTACCACCGACGGCAGAAGCAGCACACACAAACCTTATGCGCCCGGTAAGGCAATATCGTCGGCGGTCCACTCCACACCACCCTAAAACCAGGAATACAGGAACGGAAAGACGGGCTAGATGATTTACGCCCAGCCCATGCACACACAAACGGCATGCGAACCGCGGTGATGGCCGCGTGTGGAAATTGCGATCGACAGCAACGGATGATCGCGATCCATCAACGCGGGACACCACCACGCAACAACGGGGCCCCGGCTGGCTAGCTAAATCCCGACATGCCGCAGCAGCAGCAGAAGCAGCAGCAGTAGTAATAGGTTGCCTCGCCACATCTACACAGCCACACACACGCGGGAAGGACGCAAAAATGCTAATGACAAACACTCACGCAAATCGCAATCGTCGTCGTTTCCATTTCCTCCAACAGCCGCCCCGGATTGCGTCAGCAGAAAGCGCGTCACAGTCACACAACAGTCGTCGCACCCATCGGGCGATAATTTAATGGCACTTTCTTAATGCACTTTTTATCGGGCGGTGCATGTTTTCGCACTTCGAGCCGGGCGCAGGATGACGCGATTCGGCCGCTAATGGGAAGGTGTGTGTGTGTGAGGACAGTGATGGTGTGAGATTTGAGATGGAGGAGGCCTTCTCGCGGCTCGTGGTGATCCTTTCGGCAAAAAAGACGGGTGAAGCCCAGATAAAAGTGTCGCCTTTAAGTGGACCCGCGCGGACCCTACAGTGTCCCGCGCGGTATAGTAATACCGTCATCATCATCATCATCATCATCATCATCGCCGTCTCATTGTGGTACTCGATCGATGGATTGAAGATCGATGACCGGTTCTTTTCCACCTGCCTGTTTTGTGCATCGCTGAACGCCGTCTCTGGAGTGGAGTGTGCGCGCGTGGGATGACGGCATTGGGCCTTGGGCCGGCCACCATTAGTGTCCGCCTTGGGCCCGCGGCGCAGGCAGCTTATTATACACACACACACACGAGAAGATGACAGTTTTTGGGGAGACGGTCGGTCGTAAAATAAATCCAATCCCCTGATAAACACACTCAATTGGAAGGTGTGAAATGGGTCCTCTCTAGCTACATTCCGGTGGGTACGGCGCTCGGTAAAGTGGCCGATTCCGTGCCACAACGCGAACCAGCGCGGCACAAAAAACGACACACCAGCAATCAATTCCTTTCACAACAATTATTAATTTATGGGGCAATGAAAACGTCCGATAAGTGGGCTGAAATTATTAACAAACGCTTACGCGGCTTACGGACATTCCGGTGGAGTCTTCAGAATTGTAAGAGTTGGGGAGCATTACTTTCCAGGAATTTTCGATACGCTTACTGCCAATAATATATTGTCATGTGCTTGTATCTTATCGTCCAGGAAGAAGGTATATTTTTAGCACAAAGTTCAATGTACGTTTTTACCCAGAAGTTCCCCCTAAAGGAAGCACGAAGCCTTTTCCAATGTACTGCCGTATTTCGAACAAAAGGTGTCTCATTTGTGCAATCGTACACTTGTATTTGAAGAAGGCTCATCATCGATTCATACGCACCTGCAACGAGAGAGAGAACAGAGAAAACGAAAACGATAAGAAATCAAACCCAAAAAGGGAACAAAAAAACACTCAGTTCATAAATTTAAAATAGCCAAATTGCGAAGCTGTTGCGCAATACATCCCCCACGCATATGATGCGGACGTCCTTAGCGACGACGAGGATGATGACGATGTCGTCGACGATGAATATACACGTCCGGGTGAGGGGTGAATCCTTCATCAAACAATACCCGAACCATGGGGACACCACAGCTGAGATTCTCAATTTCTGGGCCGCCCTGCCATCTGCCATCCCCGTTACCATATTCAATTTAACGCCAGCCCAGGAAACGAAGTTATGGTGTGAACCTCACGTACGATCCTTACCTCATAGTGAGCGAGAGAAAAAGGGGGAGAAGGTAAAAAAATCCACCCACTTTGAAACGATACACAAGCCAAGGGACGAGACGGAGAAATAGGAGAAAAACACACCAACGCGTGTTCCTTCCGTACCCCGACGGGGGGACGAAAAGCTGCCCTGCTTGTGTGGCCTGGAAAGTGCCTGGACGGAAAATTAATCACGTTGTTGCGCATCCCCGCGCGCACATGGTGACGGCGGCGTAGGGGAGCGGCTGACGAACGCGCAAAGCCAAAAAAGGAGTCATTCTCGCAACAGAAGAAGATGTCTCTCCCTAGTGCGCCGTTCATTAAAAACACCGGAATTCTGCTAGATCCCGGGCATCAAGGGGGAGGGTTTTGCGCTATTTTTGAAGGCTGCTCACTTCTTCTAACGAACACAGAGCGCGACGAACGAGCGACAGTTTGAAGCACTTGGAGCAGCGATAGGAAAAGGGAATGGAAAAGGGTGAAGGGGGGACCAACTCTTCTTCTTGAAAGGGAATTGTAGGGCGCACCCACTTGCTGCTGCTGCACATGAAAGATGGCGTTCGATAGCGATACCGCAACGACAGCGCGCAGGAGAAGCAGTGTATCTGGCAGGACATAAAAGTTACCATCGCAACGCATCGTCTTTTCTGAGGTTGGGAGGTTTTTTCTTCCAGTTCCCGCCGATAAATCGTACCGCCAGAGTTGCGTACGACACGGCCACGCGCCGGGTAAGGGTTCCCTGCTGCTCCCCCCGTCCGTCGCTCATCTAAATCCCATTATCGTACAATTTTCCGGAAGAGGAAAAAATAACTCCCTCACCAAAAACGCTAGCAGCAGGATGGAAAACTCCCAATTTTCGAATCTGAGCGCACCGGAAAGTAACAAACGCACATACACACACACACACACGCTGGTAACACAGTACAGGGGAAAAAACTTTCTTCCGCATGCTTGCTGAGCATAGTACAACAAACGCATCTCAAGGCAGCGCGCGCCTTGTGGGTGAATAAAAATCGATTGCTTGAAAATGGTTAAATTTCTCGCGAGTCAAAGTCGCCTACCGTTGCCGTTGGATGATGTTGCCTTGCGAAGGTATACACCTACCACCCCTCCCCAGCCACAAGTAACCGGGACATCTGACAGCCTTTACCTTCATTGCTCGTGTCAGAGGAAAAGATCTGTCCCCCATCACTCTTTTGCACGGGTCATAGCTTCCACCGAGAGAAGCGTTGCCGCCGCAATTGTTCCAAAATCAGAAAGGAAGCTGCTGCGGCGATGGAGAAGGCTTACAACGTCTTCGTTCTTTCGCTACCCGGGAATCCCTTCTGTTGCCAGCCCAGCTACAACAGAGGAACGTGCAGGGGACCTGGAGACGGATGGATGCGAACCTTCTTCCATCGCCATACGCACCTTGAAAGGATGAGATTTAACTGTTTCCGTACCAAACCGAGAAGCCACAAACGAGTAACGGTTCGATGGCTTCCGGGAGCCAGACCCTTTTCACGCAAACAGCCCCCCTGGACCGCCGTCGTATTCTCGGTGCCTGTGCGTGTGTGTCTGTCTTGGTTTCCGTTGCGTCGAGTGAGTGAAGGGGAAGATAAAATTCCTTCTCCAGAGCAGGCAAGGATTCTTCCATTGTAGTAAGGAAAAGCGTGCTGCTGTTGCTCCGAAGGGAAGGGAGAGAAAAAGGGCAAACGGACAAGGTTTGAGTCCTTTGCAACGGAATTCAAGATGTTTCTGTGTGGATGTGATGAGGAAATGGCAAGGATAGGGCGGTAGGGTAGGGAAAATATGTTATTCATAAATTTGCTCCTAATTCGAGTGTAATCTAATAAATTATCGATTGATTTCTGGTCCGACGGGTAACGTAACGGAAATGATAGTCATTTTCCGGCACAGCGGAGCAATGCGAAGGTGAAAGTAAATTAAATTATTCATCAAGAATCTTGCGATTAGGAGTCAGGCGTTAGGGAGGCGCCATCTTAAATCCAGTTCGAAGGACCAAATCTAGCAAAGCTTTTTCATGATTGATTTTCATTATTTTTGTTCAAAATCCCTTTAAAAGAGCTTGATTGGAGATATTTTATCACCTAATAAACGATAAAAAAATGGAATTAAATATTGGCCAACCTTAAAACCATCAAGTTCACAATGCTTCAAGACGCTTGAATGGACGTTCTGGATATAACTCGTCCCGCGCTAAGGCTCTTCACAACGTCCACATGCCAACGATGCAAAGCGATGGCAATAGCCTCTTGTACCTTCGTACCTGCCTGTCGTCTTCCAACCAATCCACCATGCCCCGATCGATTTCTGAAGCATAACTTCCGGTCCAGAAATTATTGACAACGGTAAGCAATTTTCACTACACAAGGACTCCCGCACTCTGCTGCTGGCTACTCCACATCCACAATCTGAAACCTGGCAACGGCCGTCAGCAAGAAGCGAAACACGGAACAAAGCTTCAAAAGGCGCAGGCAGATTCAAAATTGATTGTAAAACCATGACTGGGTAAGAAAGTTCCGAGCGGTTTTAGACGCCATTTATGACTGGCAACTAATTCCTGCCCAGCACTTCCCCAGGCCATTGAAGCATTGACTCCCCCCCGATACGCTAAAGCTTTCCCACAGTACACTCCCAATAATGTAAGCTGCCCAATAGCTGTGTGCGCGAAAGGGGATGAAAATGCGATTTACCCTGCGGTCCTTTTTCGACCGTTGGAATGTGTGGTTGGTACGTCGCGCCGTGTGGAGAAGGTCCAATATTTTCCAATTTTCTAACCACTGTGGAAGCATTGCAAACAACATGCCAAACAGTAGAAAAAAAAACACACACACACAAGAGTACTGAGTGAGGCTAATGCCGTTCGACAACTTCGGGACCTGACGAGCCACTTAACTTTCTGAACAGCTCAACCCGAATTATGGCATCGAAGAACACGCCAGATGAAGAGGCTCTGGATGTAGTCTAGCCGAGGTACTCCAATGTGGCCTTTTGCCTCCCATACACCGGGGGCAGGCTCTATCCAGCGTAAGGTTCGTTGCTTTCAGTGTTACGTCCGAGTTCTTCCGAGCAAAACTTCCCCGGATATGGAATTACACCCGCAAGCATAATCAATGACTTCCTCCCCGTTTCCGAATGGTGGAGTTTCCCCCAAAATCCAGAATCGCCAGCAAAAAAAACACATCCACCCAACAGCCAAGAGTAAGTGTCAATGAATAATGGAACGAAGCCATTGATCCCTGCACTCGTTCCATTTAGGTTTTCCTGGGACTGGTGTTCCTTACCTTTTTCCGATTAGCCCCTAAGCGACGGACGGGAATGAACGGACGGACAGACGGACGAACTCCAACAAACACACACACACACGAGGTTTCAAATCTTCCCACTGCGCTACTCACAGGAACCGCCATGATAGAGCAACTGCTTTCCCTGCCGGCGCCAAGCAAGCCATTATGAAATCCATGGATCGTTTCTGTTCGAGCAGCATCATCAACAATTTCTCCCCCAAAATTTCTCCCACCCAATTTCTCCCCAACTTTGGGCTCCTGGCGTGCAGTCACATTTACAACGGATTAAAGTGGTCCTCGCCAGTAGCACTATCACAATCTAGGCAGTGATGGCTGGATGTCTAGGTTGAAGTAGGATGAATCCTGGGGATGAATGAGGACGAGGTGAAAAACTGAAAAGGGTTTTCACTCACTTTAGCGCTGCAAACTCCAAAACATCCACCTCTCTGCGCTCCGTTTAATGTCCGTCTGGCTCATGGAACTACTGCCTCACAAAAAAACCAGGCCCCCCTGGCGGAACCTTTCGCTAACTTTGCAATATGGTGCATGGTTCATGGCGTTATTATACGGCCGTTTCTTTCGACTACGGGCGATCGCTTTCCCCCCGGTCAAAGCAGATGCTAAGTGGGGTGCCCCGAGCTGGAGATGGACAGCCCGTGTGTGTGTATACTTTTTTAACCTTCACTTGTTTTTGCCGGTAGCATTTCTTCCGCTCAATCCGTCGGTTAAGGTCGGGCTTTTTTTTGCAGGCCGGATTTTTCTACGGATCCTTAATTTTACCTTTTACTTCAAAAAGGCGGATCCACACAAACACACCTGGAGAGAGCACAACCTCCGAGACACGGACATGAAATTATCCTTTTTCCCTATTGCTGAGCCCTTTTTCGCCGAGCAAAAACTGTACATCGCTGTCGTAAAAGTTGAGCCACCGTTACTGCTAAATGCTAAAGCGAGAACCTACCAACCTAACCTAGAACACAGAACTGGACCCAGTGAGTGAACTTGGTGGGAAAAGGAAAGGTCGTAAAGAAACTACAACAGCATTTTACGGAAGGAGAGCCACAAAAACACAAGCGTTACTACAACTTTACAGACATTTGCTTAAAGGTGTGCCTTCAAAATCTGGCAGAAAGTAAGAGGGACAAAAAAAGCAACCCCGTGTCTTACCACAAATCCCACCGGAGCTAGCAGCTCCCACTCCCCCAGGTCGGAGAGAATTGAATTTACGATAATCGGGTGTAAAACTTTCAGCTGACCATTACCAGCTCACTTTCAGAGCTGAATTTCCTCAGCTTTAGCCGAGTGAGAGTTTAGAACATTTCACGCTCTTTTTTATTATCAAAAGTGAAAAAAGTGAAAACAGTATACCTGATTATCACAACAGGTCAGCTCATTATCCAGGACCTTTTTTCAGACTTCCAGAGGAGTATCAGAATCAGAATTGAACTCAAAATCGAGCCTATTGTCTTAGTAGTACGTTGCCCAATAATGCTCGTCCAGGCATTCTTCAGACACTACCCAGAGCCAGCACTTCAGTAAGTCACCTGCACACACACACACACGCGCCAGCCATTACTGTGGTCATTGTAATTACTGCGAGCCCCTGGTTGAGTAGTGTAATATGTTTTACGACGCGTTACCATGGCAAGAGCGACGATGTACGCGACCGTCCACCCACGGCACTACTACTTCACTTCAGTAGCGGACGTCCTTCAACAGCAGCTTCAATGCGTCGTCGTGTCCTGGATGTCCCGGAAAAGGGCCCGGATTAGTGCGATGGCAGCTGCTGCTGCTGCTGCTGCTGTTTTCCATTTTGCTTCATGGTCCAGTGAGACAGGTCCTGATGCCGGTGAGCAATCTCTTACCTCCTCAACCAAAACTTCACCCCCGCTGGTATGTACATGATTTTGTGCCAAAGGTCCAACTAATGCCTGGACCGCTGCTGGGGCGGAACAACCAGCAACCGCTTGCGCGAAGGTGTTGAGCTGGACCAGGTATATGATGCTTGCTTTTACACTCGCCGCTTTCCGAGCAGCATTCCCTTTTCCAGCTTAAGGGATACTTCCCTTTCCTCCATATGCGAGCATGTGTGTGTGTGTGTGTGTGTGTGTGTGTGTGTGTGTCTGTGTGCCTGGATGTCTGATACTGACCAGTCCGGGAGAGAGCTTTCCCGTGTTACACTAGACAAGTTTATCCATCGGGTTTTCGCCGACTGTGTATTTACCCATGTTGTGCTGGCGTTGTGTGCGCCTCGTTACACGACGGCACGCTGTCTGGGCAAAGGCTGACCCGACCGGTCCAGACCTGGGAGGAAATCCCCCCCTTTGTGTACCAGCAGTCAGCCAAAGTAACTGACACATCAACTGATAGCTGGAACAGAGAGCACAACAGCGTCTGCCGGCAGCTGGAGCCCTTGGTCGAAAGCATTGGAAAACAATCCATTACTACAGCACAATGGCATTACATACATACACGTACACTCATCGTGACGAGATTCAGCGCGCTAGAAACGGTCGTTAAGCCATCATTTAACCTTTTTGGGGCGGCAGCGTTTGCAAAGCCAACATGTAGTTTTGTGAAATAACATTTCTCGTCAAATATTAATGGGAAATTCTCTTACTAAACGACTCATTGGGATAAGCACAATTCAGACATGCAGGTAGCTATGTTTTATTGTACTTTGCTGTTTGCAGGTCCGTTCTATTCAATAAGTGAGCAGTGGGTATCTACGGTAATGAAACAGTTACTGTAAATTTTGATTACAATGAATATTATTATTGCGCTTACGTTATTATTTTTGACATGCAGATCCGGGCAATCCTGGTTCCCAGAATGTGTGTGCACTCCACCGACTCCAATCCAGACAGACAATGATTACTCACTCGCGTCCCGTCCCGCACACCCTTCCAGCCTCCCACTGTAACTGCCGCATCATACTAAATAAAACCGTTGAATGAAATCACCATTTGGGTGAATATTATTAATGACCAGACCCGTCTGCCAGGCTCAGCCAGCTCACTACAGCGAGGCTCACACCGCGGTGCATACATGCAGGAACATACAGACACAATGCGTATGGATTTAAAAACCAATAAACGAAAGCAGAATGGAAAATTGAATAAATTGTACGCTAATGATGTTAAGTTGCAAAATTAGTATAAATCGCACCGCAAAACCCTGCCTCGCACAACCGTTCCAATCCGTTCCAGCCAGGGGGAAAGGGATTCGTTTCGATTGCTAACCTCCACTCATCGCAGCCTCATTACCATAGTCCACCACAGCTTCGAAGCGGCTCCATTTGTTTGCTGGGAAGGGCCGCTTAAGCACAATGTAAAACAATATCGAACCGGTGCGGGATGAGAATGAGAGGAAGAAGGTTTCGTTCCAACCAATTGATGCACTATGTGGTGGGATGCGCACACGCATCGCTTCTTCTTTTTCTTCTCGCACACTGTGCAATCGGTTTCATCGCAGGAAGAGGGGGGGGGGGGGTAAAAAAGGCGCAAACTCAATTACACGGGGACCGGGGGAACGAATAAATTAAAAACCATTTCCAAAGCCGTCGAAGAGAAGCGCCGCTTTCGGGGTGGAACTAGATAACATTAAAATCCCTGCGACTGCGACTGCTGGAAGGAAAGAAGAAGGGTCAGTCGATGTCTGTGTGCGCCGGCGGAGTGGAGCAAAACCCGGTGGAGGTTTTGATGAGGTCGTTAATGGGAATTTATTTTTGCCCACTTTGCCACTGACAAAGTGTTTGCTAATTAAATCATCACTAGTGTGCTGCTGCAGCTGTGCGCTGCAACTACTACTAACGTGGCCCCCACACGTTGCACAACTACACAGCTGCAATCATGACTTTGACCGCCACCGCGCGTATCGTTCGGCTTGATGCACTATTGATGTTGCACATCGCAGCAGTGCATCGGACAACATTGTTAGTGCGACCATTACAGATACACATGCACACACACATATAGGGGCCACCACGAGGTCGTGCTTCTTCCTGTCATCCACCCTCGGTAGAACACCACCAGGGCGATACTAGGGTTAGTGTAAAAATGAAAATGTCAATGTCCACTTCCATTCGCCACCGATCGCCCGCCAAACCAACGTCACACACACACGGGTGGCAGCCAGCAAATGTTCACACAGTGGTTTCCATACCCTCGCCAGTATGCTCTCTCTCCAGCCAGTATGTCGACCGACGAAAAGTCAAACACACACACACACACAAAAGCTGCGTTGGCAACCCGTTGCCGAAGCCGTTGTAATTGTGGTGCCAGTTTAGAGCGAGTGAATCCATCAAACCGTTGCCAAACCCACATGCCACCACAGTTTTGGAGCTTGTGCAGTGGAGTACACAGTACGAAGGAGGTGGTGGTTTGTTTTTCCATTGTTATATACGCTACCGGAGAGATATATTGACAGGTTCGACGAATTGTCCACTGCCGCTACAGTGCGTACCTCGTACAAACGTGCGAATGACAGGGCAGCGGCAAAATACAATTTCTGGTGGTTAGTTCAACCACCGTCACCATATGAGCGCACTGGAAAATCCGATCTATTCCAATTCCAACCGGTTTCCTTGATATGTTCGCCCGAGGTTTTCGATACGGTGGTTGTTGGCAGGATGTCCATATCTGACACAAGCCGTTCAAAAATTGGAGCGTAGAGATTGGCTTTACGTTTTGGACATTTTTGAACAGTTGTATTCGGTCCTAACCGTTTTTGGAGTATTTGAAATCACTCTCTTCTGTCGCATCTTTTGTAAGGCTTTCGTATTGACAGGCATGATTTACAGCTGTCCCGAAAAACATAACCTTTCATTCTTATGATAGCACACAAAACATACACACCTCCCAAACACTGAAGCCGTTCGCTACGGAGCCTAGGAATTGTAACATGAAACTAGCCCCAACAGGCTCCCGGAAACCACATGTTTTGCCTGGCTGTGCCCTTGAAACGTTCCATCAACTGTGAACTTTGTGCCTAGGCTCATCAAACTATTATTCTTGGCCATCTGCAACCCCCCAAACACACACACGCACACTCACAAGCACAACAACAAAAACTTCCACCAGGATGTGAAAAAGCTGAAGTTGCTCCAAAGTCGCTGTGTACAAATATTTGGAGCTAGCCAGTCACTTCAGGATCATACACACTCACACACACCGGCCGCCGCCCGCCTTGTGTTTCATCTTCATAATAGCTCATAACTAGTGCAAAGAAGCCATCCACCAGCAGCAAAACTTGATCGAAGGCAGTGTGTCCTAGGCTCCTAGTTGAGGCTGCTCAACCCCCCCTTCATCCTCCCTGGGAACGGCAGCTGTCAATTATCGGCGAAACTAGAGATCTCATGAATAAAACTTTGTCCTTCAGGACTTTATGGGTAGGCAAAGCACGCCGCAAGCATGGCACCTCAGCCGATGCTCAGTGAACTATGAACGTCTCAAGACCAACAAAAAACATACTCACATAGAATCGAACAGCAAAAAGCTTGCCGAAAACCGATCGAACTGTGCCTAGAAAAACTAGCACAGAACACACTTGTTTTTCGAACAGCAACCGCTGGACGGAAAAGTTTGGACATTAAAAAACACTACCGTCTACGTTCTCTTCCCACCTTCGGTCTATTTCTGCTTGCTCTAGTGTGTCCAGACACATCTGACACAAACATCCAAACTTTGGACCACCCATCAATGCTAATAGAACGATCTGGATGGCAGTTTTTGTGTTTGTCACCAGCTCCCTTGGTGTCTACTGTCTACTGTTGGTCTAGGATTTTGGCGACAAACACAACGATCGTTGCACAAGTAATAAACACGCCGAACACATGTGCTGCCGACGAACGATACTCGCTCGGCCGCTCAAGGATACGTCAGCCGAACAACCAACGCGTCTGCAGCTACAGATCCTGCTCTTCAACTGCCACAACGTTGACACATTTATCTCCCACAAAAAAACCTCAACCTGCCGGCGTCTCCGTCTAGTGGTCGGGGGCTGTAATCTTTCGCCACCGCCACCGCCGTCCACTGTGTGTGTCATCAGCGTCATCCCTCTTTGTCGGTGAATAATTTATTCTGCATCCATCCCGTCCGCATCCTTCCATCCACATGTGACAGTTTAAGGCTGTGGCGCGAATGATTAATTGATACTGACACATGTTTAAAGTTCCATTTATGAGCCTTTGGTCGTCCGGTGTGTTGTCGCCCCACGTTCCGCGCCTGGTGCTCGTTCAGTTCCGTACGTTTGCCATGTGGATCGGGATCGGCCAACACGGGATGTGTTAGCATATTCACGCGCCACTAAATTATTTTCGGGTACACCCCGAGATTGCTATGGCCAGCAGTCGCAAACCCCTCTTTTATCTTATTTTTCACTTCGCTCCGCTTTATCACACAATCCTTCTTTTCGCCCTGGGTCGGTTCCGGTTATATGCGCATCGAGACTTGGGCAAACGATCTTGTCCCATCGTCATCTTTAGCAAGTCTTGGACAGTCGGGCAGTAGAGAAAAGGACTACAGACGGAGGAGACGGAGGGAGGGGAAAAAACACCGACCAGATTCAACTGCCACTTCCGCAGACGGGACTGCCTTGCTCGAACCTGCCTCGTCCAGCAGCAGCAGTTTCGCCCGGGAACTATCTTCCGCTCAAGAGCTCTCGTTTTACACACTGCGACAGTTAGACAGATTTCATTCGCCTTAATTTGATCCTGTCGCCGTGATGATGAATCACTCTTCCTCCCATTTCGGGGACGCACCGCCTCGCGGGGGCAAGTGGCACCATCCGGTGCCGTCCTACCCGCAAAAAGGACAAACGGACAAACGAGCACTGCTTGCCCTGCTCTCCCAAATGACGACTCCAAATGACGACTGCTGGAAACGGGGATACAGTTGGGGTACTCTGAGGTACATAACAAGACTTGTGAAGAGATCTTCGCCTCAAATGCCCCCCCCCCCCACGAATGAAAGAAAAAAGAGGGAGGAACAAGAGTTCCAAAGTTCCTTCCCAAAACTTGGTGAAGAAAGGAACAGAGAATCACGTAACGGAAGATGGAGACACACACACACAGGTTGACGGAAGGATGGATTTATTCGCCCAAAAATACGAAACCATCTGTGCCGGCAAGACAAGGCGAGAAGCGAATGCACCCGATGCCGTTTGCGAATGCATTTTTCTGTCGCTCGTTTTCAGTCCCGATACCCTCCTTTCCTCTGCATCTTCCTTCCTTTAACGCAAGAGGGCGGCATTACCACACCAACTCCTTAAACTACTTGCCGGCTTTATCAAAACCACGCTTGAGGAACCTATAATTTGCTGATGAATGTTGTTTTACGTTCTCTTCGTAGCTATCGCTGGTTTTTTTTGTTATGTGATCTCTTTCTGCGTCCCAATATATATTGTTCATGCCCCTAGCAGCTCATTCTCACTCTTACATGCACAGTCCCATTTCCCAGCTTCTTCCTTTTCTCTTTTCTTCGACCAAATTCGACTGGGCTCGAGACCCTGCACCGGTGCCATGTTTTTCGGCATCTTTTGCGCCATGCGTTTGAACATTCTGGTCGGTGTTAACAGAGACGCGCCTGCTGGGGCATTCGGGACGGAAGAGTGGAAGATGATGGAATGCACAAAACGACCAAAAACACCATACAAACACACACATAGACACACAGACACACAGACAGAACTGATCATCCGTGGCTGAAGGAATTCGCTTTTGCAAATGTGCACACAAATTGCACACCACAAGAAGGGGCACCAGAAGAAATACTTCCCAAAAAGCTCACCCTCGGGAACATACCTTTTTTTTCGTTGGTTCTTGGTTTGGATCCAATACTCCCTCTGAGCGGTTCCAAGGAGAGGAGTTCAACAAAATCTTGAATAGCTTCTGTTATCTTTCGCACTTCGGAGTCGATCATTGCTGTTTCTGCTCAGCCAGCCAAATAACCTTCTTGTCGGTTGCATCCGTGTGTCCCCGGGGGGCGGAGGGAGATAAGCGATTTCCGAAAAGCTTTTGGCTGTTGCAGAGATAAGCTCGAGAGTGAGAGGCAGGAAGGCCTCGGAGAGAAGTACTCCTCCAACTCTTATCGGGTGCGTTAGCGTTGTCTCGTGCGAGGATTAAGAACACGGACGATGAGGATGATGATGATGCAAGCGCATATTAGAAGTGGTTGTTAGAAAGATTACATAACAGGCGAGCCTGTTAAATTTATCAGGGAGTTTGTGGGCCTAATCCGCACCAAAGTCCATTAGCAAGCGTGTGGGTAAATATTTATTTGATTGGCTTACATCCAGACGTCCTTTTGTGGGTCAGTTTTGGTGTTTGTGGTGAAGTAATTTATCAGATAAGCTTGCAAAGACATATTTCAATCTACTTGCAGGTGTTATCGTGCCAATAAAATGTGTTTCAGACTGTGTTTTACAATTGCATTCCAACAGACATTCTCAATATTAATCATTCTTGTATAAAGACAACAAAAACTTAGCAAATATAAATCATAATAAATCTTCACATCAAAGTATTATCGATCATTTAGGTTCCGAGCTAACTTCAGGGTAATCCGCTTAATAAATCAAAATTCCATCCTACATCCTATTGCATCCTGTGACCTAAGCCCGCCCAAAACCTCCACAAAACAAAGACGTAAAACAGATTCAAGTTTAATTCTAAATTGATTCTACCGAATGAATACAGCTCCCTTCGCTTTTGTTCCCGAATGCGGTTAATCTTTTACTCAACCTACACACAAAAAACGGAAGTAAATGTGTGTGTGTGTGTCTTTCACTTCCGAGAACTCCCAATCTAGCAGCAAAAAAGTACACAAAGCAAGAGCATAAGAAGTAACAAACTGCCTCAAGAGTTCTGTAAACATTCAAACTCCAATAAAAAAAGACGCAACCGCTTTTTCCGCGTCATGGGCGAAGATTTACCCATCCATAGTCTCTCCAGCAGGAGCAGAGAGGCTCTAAAGAGACAATTCTGAAGCTGTCAAGAGACATGACCCCGCAAAGATAGCGGTAGTAGTAACACCACGTACAAACACTGCTGACTCGGTAGACACACTGTCGGATTTCGTTTCAGTATTCTACGCGTACCAGCCAATTCCGGGAAGATGTTAAATCCAACCCCAACTCGCTTCCACTCGCATCGGAATGATACACCGGTAATGATTAAGGGTATGTATGCTAATATTCTTCAAAGTTACAGCGGTTTGGGAGACTGATTTTTTTGTTTATGTCATTTCTAATTCCAATTTTGCGACTCCGCTTTGTGGTTACGCCGCGATCAAGGCGAGAAAAACAAAAGGTGACAGGACGCGACAGCAGTTGCTGGGCGAGCGGCGAACAATCCAAGAAATTTCTTAATTCCCTCGTTTACCCGCGAACGGGCGCATTTGTTTCGAGCTGTTCGCTTTGTTCCTGAACGTGTGGTTAGACGTTTGGTTGGGTTGTTTCACATTTTGGCTCTTCACAGCTCAAACGTTTCCAAGTCGTTCGGGTTGCAGTATTTGCAGGACAGCATTGGCCAGACACGACCCTGCTGTGAAGAATGGGGTTTCAACTTGGGCCAACCTTTCCCGCATGGATGCGCCTGGATTGGCGGGGAAGTCGTGGGAAGGCCCATTATCGCCCTGTCGTGCCGCCGCTCATTCCACTCACTCCAGACAGGGCGCAAAGAAATCCAACACCGACGGAACAAATCAGCGCCACCGACACGGAGATGGATTGGGAAAAGGGGATAGGGACTTTTCGGAGTGGCGGACTTCTCGATTTAATGTACGCTTCTCGCTGCAGTATGAAAGGGCAACCGCCATTCAAGGCCAAAAACCGGTAGCCGAGACGCCGACAACCGCCGAACTCCCAGCGTCCGTTTTGGTTCCTCCTGTAAGGTTCCTGCCCGGACGGTCGTTCGATTCTAGAGACAATTAGTCAATTTCACAAACAAGTTTTGCCTTTTGGGCACCAGTGACCACACAGTGCATGCGCCCTGGACAAGCGCAAACACGCTCGCACCGATCGATCAGAGAGCCGTTTGCTTTTATTAACTTCCGTTCTCCGAGTCCCCGCGACCCGTGGGGTTCGTGATGTGAATGTATCCTTTTCCGTTGTTTAACGTTTCACAACAGCACAACACTGGGTGAGTAGAAGAAGAGGCCGCTTGAAGGTGAAGAATGCAACAAACGCAACGATCATCCATCATAATTTACATCCAATCCCGGCCCGCAAGTAAGAGACGCCCGTGTGTATCCTACGTACCCGTCGTACGCTCCCCACACGACTCGAATGCCCTTCAGGAGACGAACCTGCCGACAACACAGCACTCACCCGCCGACGCCGCCGGATTCTTCTCACCCACAAGAAACTTTCAAAAACCGGACGTCAGAGGTTTCGGAAAAAGAAAGAGCTTTTGATGGTCGTGTGCATACACATTAATAACATTTAAGTCTCGCACAGCCAGAGCCCGCCGACGAAAAGGGGCTACACTACAGCGCACTCGTCATGACGTACGTGCGCAGTTTTACATTTTAATTCTCATCGTCTCATTGAAAACGCGGAAAACTACACACGCACACACACACACGTGAGACACCATATCGAACCGAAATCCATCTCATCGTGTCGTTATCTGGCAGTTTCCCGGTTGCCTCGGCTTATGGTGTACCTCTCGCAATGCTGCAAAGGAACGATGACCAGCGACAAAACCCGGTGGTGTATGCCGCGCCGACGAATGGAAACGGCGCTTGGGATTAACACGGGGAAGAAGAATGAGCAAAGAGAGGGAGGGGGGGGGGGCAAAATAAAGCAAATGCAAAGATGGACAACCCCATGATGATGCGAATGATGGACGTCATGGTCACGGACCGCCGGAGTTCGGGTACCTTATCGGATTGTCGGGCATGGCGGCCGTCGCCGCCGCACCACACACAGCATGATTTGAATGTTTTATATCTCGGTTCGTTCCCTCGCGTCAGGGCTATGATCCAGCAAGCAAACAATATATACGCCGCAGCCGATCGTTCACCTTTTCCATGGTTTTGGTGGACAAGGCGCCTGTGCGCGGCATGAGAAAACTACTACACTAAAATGTGCAAAAGAAACCACCACCGGAGCACTCGCTCGGGATTCGCGTGCTGACAAAATTGACATATCCTAACACACACACGCACAAGTACATGCACACCAACCAGGACGACAGCCAGAAGGGCAGGCATGGACCGGGAACGAATCAGGAATCCATAATAATAATCGGCGCGTACTGGCGTGTTTGGGAGGGTGGCAAGATCGATGAAATCATCACCACAACCAACCACACCGCGCACACTCGCAATAATAAGCTCACTATATAGGTGGTGGAGGAAGGCCATCGCGATACACCGTCTTTCAATCATACGACGACCCATTCGATGGGGCAAGGGGGGCGGGGATATACTGCAATATGTTTTTATTGCGCGCCGCGAACAACAAACTCCTTTCCCCTTTGCAGCACTATGCAGCTGTGGTTGTGGTGGCCCTGCGCCCGTCCTGAAGCTGATTGACGTATTTGTTGAAAGGTGGTTTGTTTGTTGGTCGCAAACAGGCCTGGCCTGCAAAAATGCATCGCCCCAGCATAGTTCCAAGCACGAGACATGTTTCGCGGGTTCGCCGCTTAGTGATGCCGGGTGCCGTGTCGTATTATTTATTCACTAGACACTCCCCACCACCACCACTCTCTCTTTAAGACCTTTATTAGTGGGAAGATGGAAGATGTTTTCGGTTGCAATTAGCACACACCGATCATAATGGTCGTGTTTTTTAGCTTTCTGTAAACATGCACGCGAAAGCACTAAACGTTAAAACCGGGTAATTGGAAGTGAAAAAAAAACCGAGCAACACCATGTCGGACATCATGTCATCAATCGCACACTATTAAGTTCAGCCGCGTACTGTTTTGTGCTGCGTGTGCAGCAAAAACTATATGCACATTCCGCACCGGGGGGGAGGAGAGCTTAAAGAGGTCAAAATGAGGCAACAACAAGGTGTACGGACACATTTGTCCCAAAATCAGGTCAGGCGGACAGGAAATGCATTCACAAATTTTTGCAACGCCACTTGGGGGGGCTGTTATGCGTGCGCTTTCTGTGGTGCCATCAAATGTCAGCTCAGCTTTTTAAGGTTTTGCAGCAGTTGGACGTTCATGTGTCGGAAGTTAAAATTGGGACAGGTTCGTTGCAAGTTACCTATTTTGCATTTTTCAATTATTATTATTTTACGCAAGTCAACTCGTGGAGATTTGGAATTCAATTTGAATGACTAACTTCAGAAAAAGTGCTATGACTGTAGATTATGCCATGTAGATTGTAGTTGAGGTAGGATTGAGGGCAAAATCAGAAGCTCAACTCTTTCATGACAATCAAAAACAACCATTGCAACTTAATGAATTTAATATTCCAAGAACTAGGGTAAACGTACCTATAGTGGTGGTAGTACCAATAGTGGTGGTATTGTGAAATGTTCTCTGGCCTTTTACAAAGGATTTAAAAGTTGAATGGGACCATTCCGTTTCTTAATGACCAAAAATCCATTATTTTGTGAAAGGTATTATAATTTTTCCAAAATCCTTAGGATTTCAAATCGAACCTCATATTTCTGTTAACGTTCTAAATGACCACATAACCACGGAATTACTAGTTTTTCCACATAATTATTATGAAATGTTTTTATGTTACTAAAATTATTTGCCGTTTGACCATATTTATGCATTTTTAAGTGTTTTTTACGATAGTACCATTCTAGGTACACCAAACAGGCATGTTCCTATAGTGGTCTTAGTTGTAAAATCAATAAAATACAGGTAATTTTTTATTTTTTTCGACGACTGTTTTGGGATGTCGTACAGTTATCATTGAAATACGCAACAGAAATGAGTTTTCTGTAAGTAATTTACTAAACAAAGGCCAAAATTCGCTAATCTGGCTGAGTGAAAAATCGACTTCAAATCAAACAAACTCTTCTGGGTGTGGGTTGACGACAGGTACAAAAATCATACCTTTTTTACGATCATATTATGTAAGAAATCGAAATGTTGGCAGTAATCCTTGTTATTCACACGAAAACAGCTTCAAAAACAAGTTCCATTAATATTATACACTGTTTTGAGGCATTTTTGTTTACCACCACTATAGGAACACAATACGACGACTATAGGAACCATATCGCCATTATAGGTGCAACGAAGCAGTCCCAAAAATATGTATTTTTTCGTAAATTTGATGTATTTCATGGTAAAAATGGTTGTGATTGCAAAGATAATACATATTCCAATTATTATGTGTTAATATATTCGAAAATTGTCCTTGCTGACACTTTAAATCCATTAAAACACACCTGTACTACTACAAATTGCACCACTATTGGTACATTTATAGGGTAAACAACATATTTCAGCTTTTTGCAATTCAAAAACAACTTACAGAAATCAAAAAAAATCTAAAAATTACCCAAGAATTGATTGATCTGTGGGAGCTCACTGTTTTCAAATTGAGAATGAAAGGTTCATTTCTTCCTATATTGATTTCTTCTATGAGAAATCTTAGTACATTAAATATAATGTGGGTCATCTCGCTCCAAATCTCTCCCACATTTTACCATCGCATGTTTGCAAAAACGCGCCCTAAAACTTTCCTCCACCGTGCTCCATCCAATTGCAGGTCAACACGCCGCGTCACCTCAGCTCCGTTTATGGCATCGTGGCGAGGCAGCGCCGAGACATTGCCCATATTTGCCCCGCAAAGCAATGCGCGAATGCAAATTGAATACAACAAAAAATAGATCAATCATTACGAAAGCCTATGGCGATGTCGCGACGTCAACCACAAAACTGCTTCCAGCAAACCGAGCTCGCCGACGTCACCGACGGCAAGCGCACCATGATGAAGTTCCCATTTTAAGTGAATTCCTGGTGCAAGAAACCCAATCAAGATACTAGGGCGCTTCTCAGGGACCTAGTACATCGGGCGAAGGGGAAGAGTTCCTCGTGCTGATAGTTGGCAGGAGCTGCGCAAGCAAGCGCGGTCTAAGATTTGATGTAAATTTATGACAGGCGGAAAAGAAAACATGCATTCGCGTTGTAGCGAACCTCCCGCCACCGCCGCGCTGAAGAAATTGAAAATTATGGAAATTCCCGCCGTACATGCGAACATACACCCTCACCTCCACTCACAACCCAACAGTGACAGCCACAGAGTTGGCGCAGCCCATTTAGCCGTTTGCACGCGCCTAACGCAAACCTGTTACCAAGGAAGGAAGCTACTGCCCCGCGAGCGTACCCGCGAGGGTGACAAAACCCGCGTTCTTGTATCGAAACTTGCCTTGCCGATGGTGTCGTTATCGTGACATCGAATGTTCTGCCACTACGACGACGACCAAGCGCGGTAGCATGGTGTGATCAATGCGCTACAACAAGCTCACTAGCTCGCTCTATCTAGGAGGTAGCAGTAGCAGCAGCAGCAGCAGTACCAAGCTGCAAGGGAGTGTGCCACTCACAGCTCGCGCGAGGTCGTCATCATCGTATCCGAGATGATGTATTACTTCTGCACTGCAAAACCACACCACGGCAGCCTTTTTCCGCTGCAGCAAAATCGGGCGAAATCATTGCACGAGGTAGAGGCGGCATGGGAGAGAGAGAGGTTGGACATCATATCCTTCTCATCCACGATGGAACGATCATCTGCGAGGAGAGCTGCAAAGATGGTGCGAAGATGCCATGAGGGGGATAAATTCATTAGACGTGCACCGGATTGCAATCCCGGACGGTTGTTCGCTTCCTTCGCCCCTTCCGCGCCGTTTTGTGTGTGTGTGTTTGCGTCTGCTAACGAGACCTGCTGAGCCGAGCAAAGCTGACGATGACGACAACGCGGATAGGCAGAAGGAATTAATAGAGACATCATACTGTGGCTCTTTCTGCCAGACGACGACCACGACGAGGACGATGACGACGAGTACCAAACTGCTCCAATCTTGCTCGCTAGCTCTCTCTCTCTCTGTCTCTCTACATTCCTCCAGAAGCTCGCGTTGTGATGGGTTTGGAACGCATTCATTTATCATCCCTACGCGCGGCACTGGTCATGCAGAGGCCAACCGAAGCTGCCAGTTGCTACCGGTTTCCAGCTAGGCCGGCCAGCTAGGCACAGGGACACTCGCTGTGTGTGTATGTGGTTGTGTGCACTTTGTGTACTTTCAGATTGCAGAATGCAATTTACGTTTCGCTATCACCGAAACTGGTAGTGACGGTGCGCGATTTTAAGCGACCCCGGAGGAGGGGGTGGCCTTGAGGAAGAGTGAGGAGCCAGACACCACACCGAGCTAAGGTATATATTGCACACTGAGCGTAGCGTTGGTCGTGAAATCGAGTGAGGAGTGATGTTCTTTTGGAGCTTTTCAAGGAGCCCCGGAATTAGGGTTCAAGTGGCAGTACAACGGTTTTCTCAGCAAGTGTCGCACTTGATGTAACGGTGCCTGATGTTTTGAATGAGGGCACTTTTTAGGACTTTCATTAGAATTTAATGATAGAAAGAACTATGAAGCATATTAAACCTTAGCCATGCATCTGGGCTTTAGAAAGCTTTAAGCTGGGGAAACTTCTTTTTTTTGGGGGGGGGGTTTGAAGGTGTGTTTGGTTCTCAACAAACTTCTACATCGCAATTCTTCAATAGTTTTCTGATGTTTGTATTTTCTTTGCCCGTTATTTCAGAGAACCACACAAGTCCATGAAGCTTGAACCTAAAACCTTAGATAGTTATGAAGTAAGCAATAAGTAATGGTTGTGAGGAAAACCCCATGTATAAGTATTCAAAACATATTCAATTCTCAACAAACTATTAGGATCATGCCTGTCTTCTCTTGAATAAATCATAGTTTCATAGAAACTCAAAAGTCTATGTGGGTCGAATAATAAGGAATCATACTATTTCCTAGAAACGACCCATATTAGAGAATTCAAGACATCTTTAGAGCTCAACACACTATTCAGATTTATTGCCAAGTTATTACCACGCTCATCTAATGTCTTTCTTCTCCTGCACAATCATTTTCCACAACTTTATTGAACTTTGAAGGTAAAATTGAACTTTGAAGATTCCACTGGAATCCCTAATAAAACATCCCAGATCTCTATTCCAGTTTTATGTCTTCAAATCTACTATAAACATCAAGAAATCACATTCCAATCCTAACATCGCTCTCGGTTTTGACCGTTTTCTTCCAGGCACCAAGTACACTGTGCTGTACTTCCTACTCCACTCCTACCACTACTGCTGCCAGTGCTGCTGTCAGAAAGCATCAGCGAATATGCGGGATGTTATTACAACTAGACTAGACTTCATCTCCATCCCGAATGTCCACCGCGTAGTGCTGCCGGCTAGAAGCGTAGGTTAAGGCCAACCAGCAAATATACAAACAACAACAACAACAACAACAACAACAACAGCGTAAAAAAACTACATCCAGAGCAAGAAGAGATACATCCCCCAGCCTGGGAAAGGTAGCCGGCGTGTAGGGCGGGCACGGGAGTGAGAAGGCACGGGCAACGATAAAGAAACACAGAACAACGCCACGAAAGATTGTCGTTTTGGACGATTTAATGCATTTTCCCATTTCGGATTGCATTTTCTGCTCCTCCTCTTCCTTCTCCCCCTCCGTCCCTCCCGAAAGCGATGCACTTCAGATGCGATGACATTTGCAACTGGAAACGAACGACCGAGCGGCGGGAAGAGTAGCTATCAAGCGAACCCAGCCGCGTAGAATCGGAATGATGGTATGCAATTTTTAACAGTGGTTTAACGTCATTCATCTCCTTTTTTTGCTGTGCTCCCGCTTCCCTCACGCCCTTCTCTGCCCTTTATCATCGGCCATATGATCTCTTGTTAATCTTTTAAAAATGTGTGAATGTTTAAACCGCCACTGAGAGAAGCAGCTTGCAGTGAATTTTCAACAGCATGCAACAACTACAACAACTGTGTGCAATCGTCTGACAATGATGCCGCCGTTGTGTGTGCTTTTGTAAAATTAAAATCATACACACACAGGCGGAGAAGACAGCGGACAGACGGCTTTACACAGGTCCAAAATTAATTCCTCCGCCCGTAAAGCGATATAATTTCATTTCAATTATTGCATTAAGAAAATAATGTACCGTCGCACCCCGCATCATCATCATCGTTTAAGCACCGTGCACGGACAAAAAGCAAACAGAATGCAATCCGAAATGGCGCACAACACACATACACACACGAGAGCATGTGTGCAGCATTCGCAAAAGGCAACGAATTATGTGCCTCACCTGTACATAATTGAGCGCGGCGTGTGCACAACCGAGCGTGGGTGAAAAGCTTTCCCATTCAGCGGGTCAGTGCGGGGGATTGTGCTCGGAATGCTTGCTCGGATTTTCAAGAAGCAAACGGGTGGAAAAACACGCGGCGACGCATCCAATCTGGTGGAAAAGTCAACAAGCTTTCGCGCGGCTCGATGCAACCTTTTGCCTGGGACGACTCCAACGGTTTGTTCAAGCTGATTTCCGTAAAATTTGCAATCCGAAAAGCACTTACCAACCAGCGCACCGCTGCGTTCGTACTCCCGGCCGCGGTGCTAGCCCGTTCTACTTTGTTCGATTATTTCGCTTAATGGAATTGAAGCGCATTTTTACGCGTTGCATAATTATGCTAATTTTTTTTTTTTTTCGTTGCCATATTCCGCTTGCATGATCGTACAGCTTTTGGAAAGAATGTGATGTGTTTGTATGCTGGTTTTCAAAAAAAAAATGTATGGCCTCATTTTTCCACATTTTCAGAACGTTGAGAAGGATTTTTGGCTTTTCGTTTTTGTTTTTGTGGAACCACTTCTGTTTTGTTTTTGGACTGTTTGAATGTTTTGGAGTTGCTTCAGGTGTTGATAGATTCGCTTGCTTGTGATCCTTTCAAGTCCAAAACCTGAGCGAAGCAGGAACGCACTTCCTTTTTTGTTACGGAATTGTTTTTTTTTTCAGTTCAAGTTAATTACTCAACACATAGATAGTATCGTTTCCATTACTTTTAACATGTTGCAGTTGACGATGTAAAATAAAGCTCCATGATGAATGGAATGCAATAATTGCAAAAGTGTGTGTTCAGTGTTTGTGTCTTTGATCGAAACAAGAGACTAACAGTTGTATGGATTTCATGACATTTTTATTCAATAATGTTCACTATTGAGTATAAAAAACAGTAGGTGCATATTTGTTGTACCTTAAAAATGGTATATTTAAATATTCAAATCTTAAAATGACAATCAAATAACACCATCACACACATGCATCTTTCGTAAGATAAAATATTCAGGTGTCTTAAAACGTAATAATTTTTATGTGATCTTTTCAGTATAATTAGGGTAAGTGTACCAAATGTAGAGGAAGGATTTTTCGTTTCAAATATGAACATTTTAACACATTTGTGCTTCATTAGTTCCGTGCTGCTCACTTCCCTTTGTTAAATATCACCCTTTTAAAATGTGTTGCCAAGCTTTTTGGTATCTCTTCCCATTTTGCTAAGAGCAGCACTGTAGGATATTAGCGATTTTCAAGCACTTAACCATTATTATATGTTAAAATTATCATTTTGGTGCAAAATACTAGTTATTTGACGATTTCATATCAAAATTTACTTTCCTTTCCACGAAAATATGCCATTTTTCCGTAAGTCCATAATTGGTACAACTAACGTTTGGTGCACCAAATATCGCAGTATACTATGGATGCTTTGTTGACAAACAAATCGGGGTTCTCGTTGTTATTTTCGCAATCTAAAGTGTTATTATGTGTTTTAAACATCATTTATTTGCAAAGTGTTCTCATCAGTTATCAGTGGAATAATCAGTAAAATGAAATCGAATCCGTTTCACCAAAATAATACAGCCTTGAATGACTTTCATACGAAGAAAGCGAAATCTGAAGCCGCTCGTGTCGCCTTATTTTGCCAAATACGCTCTTGTGCTAGTCTTGGCCGGAAGTATCTTGGCCAGAAGATAGTTGAACTATGGCTACGATTCTTCATTTAAACAAATTCAAACAGACCGCCCTGATTTGTGCTCCTCTTCGTATCACGCTGAAACGGTAGCTGGCTGCGGTATAGTTTCCAGGTGATATGAAGGATTGGCAGGTGATATAAAGTGTGTCCATGCACGGTGTCATCAGAAAAGTGTACAAAAGTAATTTTTTTAGGATTAGCCTCATAATTGTGCGATTAATGGAGCG
This sequence comes from Anopheles arabiensis, assembly GCF_016920715.1. Taxonomy (NCBI): domain Eukaryota; kingdom Metazoa; phylum Arthropoda; class Insecta; order Diptera; family Culicidae; genus Anopheles; species Anopheles arabiensis. The sequence goes on from NC_053518.1 coordinate 32,921,276, forward strand.
TGGATATCAATACAACCAGTGATAGAAAACGGATATTTTAAAATGCTAATTTTGCGTATTTAATAGTGGTTACATACTTATATTGGTGCAGTGAAATTATTATTACTTGATTTCAGTTAAAACAATGTCACAAAGTAATTTTTGATGTGAATATCCACGAGCATACAGCCACAATTGGTACAGCTATGGCGAATTGCTAGGATCGCTATAGCCATAATTGATACCTTGAGATGCAATTTTAAATTGAAATTTTCTAATATTTTTATTAAAACTGAGTGAAAATAAAAAATACCCTCATGTTCTACATATTGTAAGCTACAACATAACATGGAGAAGTTTGAAATTTTACCCAATACTTATTTTTACAGGCGTAAAATCGGTATCTTGATGACATTTAACACATTTTTGACACATTGTTAGCCCAAGATAGATATTTTGATTATTACTTCCAATTAATTATTAGTTATTTTATTATTAATCTTTTCTATTCTTAACACTTTTTCTTCCTATCAAAAGAAACAATGAAACTTATCGAAGCACCTGAAACGAAATTATAAATGGCTTTTTGGGTAAATTGTTTACCCAATTCCACATGAGCGCGCTGTAGAAAACATATTTCCTCTCAGCATCACAATTCGGTTGCCACCACAACGCGTCGTCTCGACCTCGACCAAACGCATTACCGCAAACGTTATCACCGGTGCACCGTACAGTTCTCCGCGTTGAAAGAGGAGCAAAAAATTATCATCCAAAAATCAACCACCATCCACCAGCAGCAGCAGCAGCAGGGGGCTACTAACGCAACGTTTGTTCGATTTTACGCAAATAATGTGTACAGCCTACCACCCACCCTACCTGCAACTGTGCACGCGAATCACATGCACGACACGTCGCGGAAAGGAACAAGTCACAATGTAATACCTGGCCTTGGCTAATTAAATCAACATCGGTGCTGATTATACGGATTTTCACCACTTTTAACTTCCTCCCCCCCCTCCCTTTTTGGTTCCTCATTACCACACTACTGGATACAGATGACAAGCAGGGCAGCTTTACCGTTTCCGAACATCGAAGTCCACTCGAATGTCACACTGTCAGCGGAGCGCAAACGGGTCACACCTGGGGAAGGTGGGAAACGCTAAAAGAAGGAAATGAACGCAGTCGATGCGCAACCGCGCATGCAAAAAATAGTGCATCAAAATATGACCCACAATCGAATGTCAGCATACAAACACACACACACACACAGATATACTTTGTGCATGCTTTTGTATGCGGTGCAAAAATTGACATTCTCTATTAATTAGACTCTCCACACTGGTGGTGACACTGCAGCAGCGGCGGAGCAGTTGCAAGGGACGTTTTTATTTCCTTCTCCACCTGTTTTGTCGACCTCCGAAAAGGGGGCACTCTGTCCGTTGACAATAGCGATTTTAATTGCACTTCAAACATGCCCTGCTCCCTCTCTCTCTCTCTCTCTTCCTCTTGCGATAGATCACGCGCCCCGTTGCTGCTCTAGTTGAGCCGGTAAGAAGAATGGTCACGCTAATGGGCATTCTTGGCATGAGAAGTGAATTGATAAATGCAATTACACAACCTCAACCCACCCATCACCGCCACCATCCCTAGTGTTTGTGTTGTTAAATAGTCGGTCGTTGCATTAAATTTTTAAAAACGATCTCACTGACCCGGAGCCAGCTTCCCTATATGCGTCGTCGACGTCGCTGCGCACCATTTCCACACGCACCATTTCATCGGCAATTGAGCTGTAATTGATGACGGCGGCTGACGCCGCATGGAATAGCAACAAAAAAATACACAAACAAGCTCATAAAATACGGTGCGGCGGCCGTATTGATACTCAAACAAAATTGCTCATTGCAAGACCAGCAAGCGAAATAGGGAAGCTTCTTTTTTCCCATCCTCACAAACGCAAGTGAAAGGACGAAAAAAAGCACACAGTTGACTATCAATTCAAACGATTAAGGCTCTCTCTCTCTAAAGACATTCCAGCAGCAACATCAGCGAGTTGAGTAAGCGGTGGGAAGCGGTAATCATAATTTCTGTTGATAAACGACACTACGTCATGGTGCCAAAGCTTGAGCAGTATAGCAGCTGCGCCGTGTGTTTGTCCCACGTTAGAGATGAGTGTAATTATGTCATTAAAATATTGATTAAATAGGTGACATAATAGCGTCGCGTCGCTTTGCGAAACATGCGCAGGCGGCAGCATGACGTTTTGATTAAAGATGATTGAAATGATTGCAAAGCTCATTAAGTGATTACAATAATTTTTATTCGCCGTACTGTTGATAACGGCTGGACAACACAGCAGCAGAAAGAAATAATTGTAAAAAATGAAGTTAAATTTATCATAATTGGTAGCTTGAACATATTTTAAGCAATAAAACAGGAAAATAAAGTGGAAGAATATACTATATTATAATAACCTTGTGATAACAATAATGATTGGATTTGCATACCTATTTCTCATTTACTTCATTCATTTACTTACTTAAGAGTTTCTGTATTTGCCGATGTGTTCGTGTTCTTCTTCAGTTTTAAGAATTTCAAAATGTTCAAATACTAGATAGAAGAAGTAGAATGTTTACAACATGTCCAAGGAACAGGTGAAATGAGTGGCAAATTTGAGCATCCAGTAACCTAGACCGTCGTTCACTCACCAAAATTAGCATCATGTATACTACCCCCCAACAAAGAGGACACCACATTATCCTTCATCTACCCCACAATCTACAACCCAACGAAGCCAACCGTTAGTTTCCTGCAGGCAATCAAAACACAGATCTCTTACGGCTTTAAATTTGTTTGTTAGTTTTTCATCTCCCAGCCGCTCCCGGAAAGATTAAATCGCGCGCCACCCCACAAAACGACAAAAACAAAAGCAGTACCCTACCCATCAAACACCAAGTGGCGTTGAAACATATGCTGAGCCGCCTCGTTCCGTGCTCCGTTCCCACCTCTGCCCACTCTGTCTGTGGCGTGTTACTGTGCTAGGCGGTCCTGCACAAAACGCCACCCGGGGCACGATAAACACGTTCGCTGCATTAAGGATTCGCGGCCCGGGCCTTTTGTGACGAAGGTTCGGTGGTATAACCTTCAAACTTTTGTCAACATTCCCCAACACAGCCCCGGGTCCGCATCGGTGGCAGCGCTGTCAAGAGCTTAGAAGGAGGGCCAACCACGCAAAAGCACCACACCACGACCTAAAAACTTAGCCTAAACAACTAAACTAATGCACGGTGGCGGCGGCGGCTTCTAAACACGAATAAATCCTCCAATGTCCTCTCAAAACAAAGCAAGAACAACAACCAAAAAAAGCTCATCCGATGGTACATCAGTAGAGACACCACACGAAACCAAAAAAAAGCGAAAACGAAATAACAAAGCAAAGTAATAACAGCAAAACGCAAAAACAGAACGAACAGAAAAGAGCAAACGATAAAGAGATAACGAGGCGGCAAAAACAGTGTGTGAAATTTATAAGGAAACCCCTGGTCGACAGAGAGAGAGAGAGAGAGAAAGAGGAGCCAGAGGGAGGAAAAACAAATGTCAAAATCGAGACGTGTCAAGCAACGGCACCGCCGTTCGCCGAAACGACCGCAAAGGCAGGAGCAATTTTGCGGGCAAAAGCAAGCCCAATTCCGACCATTTTTACGTGACAACATTCCCAGATTTTATCCACCACTGTGTCCTTAGTCCTTGTCCCCCAAAACCCACCCCTCTTTCCCAGGCCAACGCTGGGTCCAGCTAAACTTTGGGCAAACAATTTCATCCAACAGCCAACGGGCAGCCGAAAACACCTACCAAACACGAGATAGAGAGCAGCAGCAGCAGCAGCGGCAGCCGCCGGACGGCATATCATCGTTTGTCGGTCATTTGCAGACCTTCCCCGACAAGGGGAAGCTCCCGGGAGAAGATGTGCAAACGGTAAAGATGTGCAAGCGGACACAACAGCAAAAAAAAGCGCGCGCCTCTAACGAGAAAATACGGGGAAAGGTACAGAGGAAATGGGAAGAGCGCGCAGGACGCGAAGGAAATCGAAGTCATCTAACACACATTTTTGCACATTTTTAACGTTTTAACGTCTCCCGGTTTTGCAACAGAGCGGACAGTAGGGACGACTCTGGGACTCTGGGTCGGGTGAGAGGCTACAACAAATCGCCAATCGTGTCGCCCGGAGCAGTTTGCCGCTGTTGTCTCGTGTTCGAAGGGTTGTGGCGGGCCATTCCTACCAGCAGCGGTGTTTGTGTGTGTGTCTCTGTTTGTTGGCTAATAACCAACCAGCCATTCTCCGTGTTGGGGCCCTCTGTCAGAATGGCTCTTGCTGTTGGGGTTGGACTCCAAACGGAACGGCGACGACGACTGACCTAGAGGCAGTTCAGGGGAAGCACACCTAAACACGATGTCACCGGACTCGGGGACTCGACGCTGCAAGCGCGCACACAAACTTCAACACAAGCACCACAACCAGTGTTGTTAACTGTTGACATTTTTCATGACAGTCACCGTAAACAGCCGGTCAAAATAATTTTTGGCTGATGACATTCAATGCTTCCACGACACGACTGTCATTAAACGAAATTCATTCGTGTCGCTACCGTCAGGGCTGATCCGATGACATGAAATGTAAACAATGTAGTCTGAATGTCATTTGACATTTTTTGAACAACACAAATTGATACGATCGGAGGATTATGAAGTATATCGTCGCTGAATATGGGGATTCTAGTGAAATAGCAAAAACTAGTGAAACGAAAGCCTTTGCACCGCACGCTCTGTTGTAGTTTGACATGAATACGGCCGTTTGCAATACGACACAGTTCACGATTCATACAGGTTGGCGAATGTCAAATGAATGTATCTTGAAAATGTCTTCATGTCAAATGACATTTTTTGACGGGAATGTCAAATGACAGAGAGAGATGGGAATGGGAAGCTTCAAATCGAATGAATGTTTACAATTTTATGTCGATGAACGTCACCGTTCGCAACACTGACCACAACGAGCAGCCTGTGTGAGGATTTGCGCCCTTGTGTCGTTCCGGGTAGAGGAGAAGCTCCGAAATTTAGGCACCAGCAGAGAAGAAGAAGATTCTAATCGAGCAAGACGGGAAGCAGGCGAGGCGAACCGTTTTGTTTGGCAAACACTTTCAGGAAGCAGAGATGCAGGAGACACGGAATGGAGCGCTCGTTTGTGAAATCAAAAACATAACATGAGGCCTCGGCCCCGTCTTTTCTTCTCTTTCACTTTGAGTTGGCGCAATAGCTGGACGGAGAGAGAGAGAAAGAGATGTTCTATCGGCGAGTTCCAATCTTCGCATCGTCGCACAATTCTGTTAGGCATTTTTGCATCTCTATCAAAACCCTTTTCAGCCGGCGTGTTAAAAACGTGTCTCTTTCGGTGTATGTATGCTGGAGAGGTGCAAGCTAAAGGAACATTCTGCCGCCCGAGACACACACATTGTTTACAAGCGCGCGGGGAGCAGTGGCTGTTGCAGGTTTAGAAGAGTTACCGCGCGTAGAAATTCTAACATACAACACATCTTGAAAGAGATAATGTTAGGAGGCAGGCATAACTTTACAGCGGCAGCCAAGACATTCCAACATTCGTTTGGTGTTTGGGGGGGGGGGGGATTGGCGTCGTTGATTCTTCAGCGTTCCTCAGCGC